>NW_024070192.1:49342593-49451616 GCF_014754425.2 Oryx dammah
CCAACTCTTTCTGACCCCATAAACTGTAGCCCATGAGGCCCCTTTGTCCATGGAATTTTTCCAGGCAAGAATACAGGAGTCGGTTGCCATTTCCCACTCCAGGGGATCTTTCTGACCCCAGAATTGGACCAGAGTCTCTTGGGTCTCCTGCATGGGCAGGCGGATTCTATACCACTAGTGCCATCTGTGAAGCCCCACAATTATCTCTACAAGTGGGAAAACTGAAACCACATAATCATGCTAATATATCTAAGTGCCACAGAGAATATCAATGAATATTTGTCTGGTTACTGTTTAAATTATCTGAAAATAGAAACGGCATGATACAGTTAAGCTGGGGAAGATTTTACATATATTTTACATACAAAAAAAGTATATATTTTTATTTACATATAAAAACTGCCATCTTATGGTAACTTGGAGTACTTACCCTTTCCTGTGATGTTTGATAGCGGAGGTGAAGGGCTGTGGGGTCCCAATCCACAGCAATATAGGCATTTCCAATGAAAGCCCTGTCTTCCCCACAATCAATTTTACAGCCTCTGCAAAATCTAAAGGGGGAAAAACAATCTACTGAGGAAAGAATAACTAAGGAGTCCAAATTTTCTTTATCAAAATTATTCTCCTTGGGAATTCCCTGGTGGTCCAGTGATTAGGACTTGGTGCTTACACTACCATGTCCCAGGGGTTCCATCTCTAGCCGGGGAACTAAGATCCTGCAAGTCATGGCCAAAAAATAAAAAATTCTTTTTCTACTTCTCTACTTTCCTTCTTGGGCATCACAATTTGTCATGGGCTTCTAACTTCAGACTGATAAATGCATGAATATGTGTTAGTAATTATTATTAGTTCAGTGAATCACACTTAACACTTCTAAAATCTTTAGTTTTTCAAGGCATTTGATAACCAATTGTTAATCCACATGAATATGTGAAACTTCATGGCAAATAAATGATATGGGAAGTGGATATTTGAGATAATTTACCGCTCATGAAATTCTAAATTTACTTAATGCTTGAAGTTAGGACAACTTATGGGGCATGCTGCTGCTGCTAAGTCGCTTCAGTCGTGTCCAACTCTGTGTGGCCCCATAGACGGCAGCCCACCAGGCTCCCCCGTCCCTGGGATTCTCCAGGCAAGAACACTGGAGTGGGTTGCCATGTCCTACTCCAATGCGTGAAAGTGAAGTTGCTCAGTCATGTCTGACTCTTAGTGACCCCATGGACTGCAGCCTACCAGGCTCCTCCATCCATGGGATTTTCCAATGCCTATTTCCTTATTTGTCAAATAGCACATTAAATACATATAAAAATTTATGAGTGGGTAGGAACCATGACACGAAGAAGCCAATGGCACCCCACTCCACTACTCTTGCCTGGAAAATCCCAGGGACGGGGGAGCCTGGTGGGCTGCCGTCTATGGGGCTGCAGAGTCGGACACGACTGAAGCGACTTAGCAGCAGCAGCAGCAGGAACCGTGACAAAGGCCATGGCTTTACTGCCTATTCAACTCAAGTTTGCTAAGGCTATTACAGTTCTCTGAAAGCTGACTTCAGTACTCAGGCATTTTCCAAGCTGGAACACTAATGACTAATCAATCTCTATAACTTTTCTTAAAACCAAAAATAGACTTTCAGTAACATCTAGTAAATAGAATGTTTTCCCGAACTCAGAATTGCTAAACTGATTTATAAGGAGCAGAAGGTACAGAATGATAAATGTTGATCATAAACTATGAATCTGATGAGGATTGTAGAGTTAGCAAAATCAGCTAAGTCTCACGAGCAAAACTTAGCTATAGACCTCACAGAGAAGAGATGAATGAAGAACTCCTAAGTTTATTTCAAGCTTCCCATTGGAAAGCTTACGAAAAAGGTATAATATCTGAAGCTGCAATTCTACTAACATTTTTCTTTTGCAGAAGGTGACTTTACCTGTACCATGGGCACCAAGCACAGGAGTTCCCATCTTTCTGCACAACTCGTAGAGTAAATGGATACTGATAACCCATACTGTCATCACTGAAACAGAACATAAAGAGTGTAAGAAACATTTCTTATCTGGAGTCTCTTTCATCTTCTCTAAAGTAACCTTAAAAAGGGGCGTCTGTCAGAGCAGTATGCTCACAATGACAGCTCCATGCGGGTTATCCTAACCCATTAACTTCAGCTGTGCTCCTTGTTTGTAGAGGAGAAACACAGCAGACTGCCAGATGTCTCTGACAGAGTCCATGTGGTCCATGGAAATTTCATAAGATAAGCTAATCATGAGATCGAATGCTAGTTATCTTTCAGCCCTAATTCTATCAAAAGATTTAATTCACATTAAACCAGACTCCTCCTATGACAAGAACACGGATACAACACAGGAGAGTGAAAGGTCACAATGGTTTTAGAGGAGTTGACTGACTATATATTTAGAAGCGTCTTTAATCAGAATCCCTGATGTGGTACATGATAGACATCCCTTTTTCCTTGCCTTAACTATCTAAAGCTATAAACTATATAACATATTTAGAATAATGTCTTAACTGCAAGATAGCTTTATGAGTTCTCCAACTGTAAAAAAAAAAAAAAAAAAATTCATCCTTGCCCCAGTAAGAAGCAACACAAAGACTATAACATAAGAGCAATATACTTTATGGATCATTTGGCAATTTGTAGTGGCTATTACATGACTGCTAAAGGTAATGAAACTATGATAAGGACTCATGGTTGTAAGGGCAACCATTGTAAGGGCAAGAATGAGTATTATGCCTGTCACAGCAGTTCCCATCTTTCTGTCTAACTTGTTGACTGAATGATTATGGATAGCCCATGTCGTCCAGTATCATGTCAGTGATAACCAGGTCAACGGTAAGCAAGGAATGCAAAGAAAGATAAAGAGATAAAACAGCCAGGTAAAACTCCGGCAGAGAACTGTACAACAATTCTCTTCTAAAAAATTTCTTTATTACAATACTTGCCAGAAAGATTTAGGTAAGAGATTATAAGGATTATAGGACTCTGGAATGTCTAGGTGATGAAAGGAAGGTGTAGCGTCTCTCCTACTCAGAAAACCAAAACAAATAAATGGTTGAATTGTAGTGATTCCTATAAATCACCCAGAATTAACATAAATTCTCCTTTTCCTACATTTGGGAACTGTAGATCTAGGAAGATGCCCAGAGACTCACCAATCTTGAGCATGATTACTAGCTTCCTGAGGTGGGAGTGGGCTGGCTAATCGTGACACTTGAATCCAAACCGCGTCATACAAGTCTTTCTTCCGGGTATGCACAGTACATGGAACAATCAAAGGCATTCCAAAAAGGCTGGGGCGATTCTTCTGAGACGACAGGAAATACAGTTCTGTCCTCATCTATAAGTACAAACAAGAGAAGAGTGAGCTGAGAAGAAGCCTCTGATTCCTCTCTTTTGTTCTAGGACTGCCCCGAACAGGCATCACTACCATTTTCAAATCAGTCACTATCACACTTCTCTTTATTTACAGAACTATCTTTTATTAAAATGTGAAGAGAATGGTTATTCAAAGTGGAGACACTGAAGGGGTGCCAATTTCAGAGTTGCTCTCTATCAAACTTGGGTTTTCAGCATTTAATATTTTCAAATTACGTAGTTTTCTCTGATAAACATTTCTCACACACACTGAATCATATATAAAAAATTTTTAAATCATATTTTAATTATATGATGGAATAAAAGGTAAACTTTTGAAATGTTTGCTCTGAGTATGTTAAAGGAGATTTTTATCACTTCTTAACATGCGAGATACTGCACAGAATTAGCCTGGAAATGGTGAGTTAAAACAAAAGTTTAGTATAATAGAAAAGCTGCTGGGAGTTAATTACAGGATTATTCAAAAAATCTGCTGAGCACATGGACATTTAATTCTTTAAATTTGAACTTTATGTAGTAGAGAAGCTAAGCCAACAACTTATAAACTCACTAGTTTCTAAGTGGAAGACTCTTATTTCAGATCCCCAAATATTTTATTTTGCTGTTATTCACTTAAGATTATTAGCTAATAAATGATTTTAAGACCTCATTTCATGTATTGGTGGTTATATTATTATAAGACCTATAGAAAGCAGACATAGTTCAGAACTATTTTTTAAAAATCAAAAAACTTTGATTAGTTTTTCTCTCCTTAAACTTACACCTTTCTTCCACTCCAACTCTCAGTAGATGACTTATGTTACTAAATAAATGAGATCATTTAAGCAACCAGTTCTGTCCTCTACTCTCCTCAGTGTTCTTTCTTTTCTAAACTCATGATTTTCTTCCTCTTGGAGGTAACTTCTTCCAGGGCCCTGTGGCCTATACCTCCCATACCCGCTCGGTTCTTCATGGGATAATGCTCCCAGCTTTACTGTACAGGAATCTTTCTTTGGTTCTATCCTAACAACTTCTTTAATCTGAAAAATCTCACTTGACCTAACTATGCTAAATTATTGCCCTATTTCTTTACTTGGTTACTAGGCCAAACTTTTCAGTTTTCATTCTTTCCAATGTCTCTAGTCCATGTAGCCACTTCTTTCTTTCCTTTTTTGAAGCTGACTTCCCTTTAGTAGTTGTGTCAACACAACACTATTATTTCTCCCTTTATTCTCTGATATTCTTGCTTATGTTACCTTCCCTTATTCCTCTTCTTTTTCTATCTTGTAGAAGAGAGTAGAAGACAAATAAACTATTTTCAAAGTAATTCAATCATGAGATCAAAGTGTCTGAAAAAAGAAGGTGGCAACAAAAATGAAGGAAAATGGTAAATTCAAGTAGTATTTTGAAAGAAGAAATTAAAAGGTATGATATACTACACATAGAGTTTCAGAAGAAAAAGGGAGGAAATCTAAGAACATCTCTAGCCTTGAGTCTTTAACATGGAAGGATGGCACTGCCTTCCACATAATGAGAAAGGGAGTTGACTTGGGACAGATGGTAAAATCGATTTTCAGTTCAGTCACTCAGTCATGTCCGACTCTTTGAGACCCCATGAACTGCAGCACGCCAGGCCTCCCTGTCCATCACCAACTCCTGGAGTTCACTCAAACTCATGTCCACCAAGTCGGTGATGCCATCCAGCCATCTCATCCTCTGTCGTCCCTTTCTCTTCCTGCCCCCAATCCCTCCCAGCATCAGAGTCTTTTCCAATGAGTCAACTCTTCGCATGAGGTGGCCAAAGTACTGGAGTTTCAGCTTCAGCATCAGTCCTTCCAATGAACACCCAGGACTGATCTCCTTTAGAATGGACTGGTTGGATCTCCTTGCAGTCCAAGGGACTCAAGAGTCTTCTCCAACACCACAGTTCAAAAGCATCAATTCCTCAGTGCTCAGCTTTCTTCACAGGCCAACCTCACATCGATTTTTAGGCACTCCCCAAAGCAGCTACTAGATTATGAAGTAAACTGGAAACAGGGAACTGGTTAAAAGGTAAAAATTTAGAGCAGATTTTATGGTCCAATCATTACAAAAAAACCTGTATATAATGCTTTAAGCACTTACCAACCACTTTATATAACATACTTGATAGATGAAGGGAGCTGTTTTGTAAGAAAGATTTTTAAAAAATACATCAGAGTTCTTAATATTTAATCTGATAATGCTTTGTTACAAGAAATGGGGAAATGCACGAATCACCCCAATGATCTTAGCTGATGGGACTGTGCTTAAACAAGATTTAAGCTGCACTTAAAACAAAATTCTAAGACACAAATATATCCCTTAATTCTCTAGGATGTTTACTCAAACAACCCTGTCTAGAATATGATCCATAGAGCATCATCTACATGGTCAGAAAAATCACTTTAACTTGGGAATTACTAATTCAAAGGGAAAATGTACATTTCAAAGAATTATCACAAAGTAATTAGCTGTGTAATCACCGATCAGATCAAGAAGCAATTCGGTCAGCACTCCAAAGCGTTCCTCAAGCTTCCTCCTAAAGGTAACAGGTTTTCTGAATTTTATGGTAATTATATCTTTGCTTTTCTTTGTTTTATACCCTATGCATAATAAACAGTAAATTTCATCTTCCCTCTAACATTTTATTTATAAATATATTTCATTTCTGTTTCTGACTTCTTGCATTATTTTTATGAGATTCATTTATGTTGGGAATAAATGTAAATTCATTCATTTTCAATGCTGCATAACATTCTATGACTATGACTCAACTGCCTTACCCTTTCTACTACTAACGGCCATTTTAAAAAACACAAAATAGAATGGTGGAATTATTTATCTTCAGTTAGAAAACTTAGTTTTCCAAGTAGCTGTATTAATGTGCACTCATCAGCAGTATATGAGAGCTCTTGTTGGTAATATGAGTTACAAACATCTTCTACTCCACGGCTTGCCTTTAATCCTTTTAGTGATGTCTTCTGATGAAACTGAAGTTCTTAGTTTTAATGATGTCCAATTTAACAATCTTTCCTCTTGTACTTAGTGCTTTCTGTGTCCTACTAAAGAAGTTTCCCCCCTAAACCAAGGTCATGAACATATTTACCTTTGTTTTGCCTTCATATTTAACTCTATAGTCTACCTGCAACTGATTTTTATGTGGTGAGATGCAGGTATGTCAAGTTTCATATGGATACCCAATTATCCCAGCATCATTTACCAAATGAGTTGTCTTTCACTGCTCTGTAATGCCATCTTTGTTATAAATCAAGTGCCCATACATGTGTGAACCTGTTTGGGGGCTATTTCATTTCATTGGTCTATTTGCCTTTTCTCATACCAATATCACCATGTCTCAAACATCACTGCTTAATAAAATCATGATATCTGATAGTTCAATTCCTCATTCTTTGTTCTTCAAGACTGCTTTGGTTATTTTAGTGCTTTGCGCTTCCATATATTAGAATCAGCTTATGAAGTTATACACACACAAGCATAACACACACAGTTTGCATTTTTTTTTTTTTTTAGTTCGCATTTTTATTAGGGCTGTGGTTTGAATCTATAGATCTGTTTGTGGAGAATTGTTATTTTTGAAATATTGAGTCTTCTAATCCATGAGTGCATGCTCTGTTGCTTCAGGCATCTCCAACTCTTTGTGACCCTATGGACTGTAGCCCTCCAGGCTCCTCTGTCCATGGGATTCTCCAGGCAAGACTACTTGAGTGGGCTGCCATCCCATGGACATAGTCTATTTCTTCAAACTGAGTCTTCTTTAATTTCTAGCTATAATATTTTATTGTTTTCTACATAGGTATCTTGTATATTTTTTGTAAAGTTTATTTTCAGGTATTTACAAGTTGGAAGAGGCAAAAAGGATTCTCTCCTAAAACCTGTGGAGGGGCACAACCATGCTGATGCCTTGATTTCAGACTTCCGGTCTTCCGAACTGTAAAAGAATTAATTTGCTGTTTTAAGCCACCAAGTTTGTGCCAATTTGCTATAGCAGTCCTAGGAAACAACTTGTCTTGCCTAGGAATCTTCTTGTTTCTCCCTCCAAAACAAACGAAACTTGATCTAAGGCATCCACACTTACATGGTAACGAAGATGTACACGCTGACATGAACATATAGGAGTCACAAACTTCCTAGAGACCACAGTATTCCGAAGCACCGGCTGTCTTGCTGCTTAACGTGAGTGAGGAATATCATTTCCTATGTAGGCTGTCAGATGTGGTACTAGATCCTGGCTGTAATCACTTAGAACAGCATACACAACACATTGAAAGTGCACACACTGAAGATGTTGCCAGGGCAGAAACTGCTGTTTCATAAATAGCACTGGCAAGACCGAAAGTAATTTG
This sequence comes from Oryx dammah, assembly GCF_014754425.2. Classification (NCBI taxonomy): domain Eukaryota; kingdom Metazoa; phylum Chordata; class Mammalia; order Artiodactyla; family Bovidae; genus Oryx; species Oryx dammah. The sequence continues at coordinate 49,350,355 of NW_024070192.1, forward strand.
CCTAACATTAAACTAACCATTTTCCGGTGGACTGCAATGATGTAGCCTGTAAAGGAACTGTCAGGAAGAGATGGCATATGACCATTCACCATTCCATTTGTGAAGTTTTTCTCAGTTCCACATGGCACAACAGTGTTTGGCATTCCATTGGGAATGAATATCGGTCGAGGCAGGTCCCCGTTGGTGGTCAGGGTGAACACTCCATTTGTAGATGGGGAGGAGGAGAAATCTACAAATTCAAAGGTAAGCATAGCATCATAAGTTTGTGGTACCTTTATCTTTGCTCTTTTCTCAAACATTGCTGGGACCCAGACCACTGACAGTCTCTTTTAACATAGGACTGGAAGTAATTATAGGTCAAATAATTCTAGATTAACTGGAAGATTTTCATTTTAGATTTTACTTTTATTACTATTACTTTTGATTAAATGACTAAACAAGAGTAACTGCTAGAAAGAGTAAGTGGAATTTTTACAACAATCTTTATCAGTCCTATGTTGTAGCATGAAAATAGTTCTGCTTTTCTTTTTCTTATCCTCAAAAAATTCATTTCTCCATGTAGTCTCTAGCCAGATATTTTACAAACATTTTATTTTTAAAAACACCTGCAGAGAACTCCCATCTGCTCCCTGCCCCCACACAAGCACAGTCTCCCCCATTAGCACTCTCTTCCACCAGAATGAAACATTTGTTATAACTGATGAAAGAGGTTGCTTTTTAAATTACAAATGCATTTTCTTAGTTTTACTAGCCACAGTTCAAATGCTAAACAGTTGGTGTGACTATTGGATACTCTATTGGATGGCAAAGATTAAAGAAAGTTTTCATCATTGCAGGGAGTTCTATAGGACAGTGATATAAATGATATAAACAAAAAAGCAATAATAAATCCACCACCAACCCACCATCAGTACTATCTACTGAGCAGCAATGAGAGGAGTCCCCTTCTCTCTGAAGCCTTCGATAGCTGGGAAATGAATTATCAACTGGGAAATCTACTATCTACTGAGCACCAATCTACTCTCTACTATCTACTGAGCACCAATGAGAGGAGCCCCCTTCTCTCTGAAGCCTTCGATAGCTGGGAAATCTAATTATCAACAATAAAAAGAAGAGACGATGGCCAAGAAGACTAGCTGGATGACCATATTAAATTATATGAATGACCATATAAATATCAGAGTATAAACAAATTTATTTTTTAGTCAAATTCACTATTCTGTTTTTTAAAGCACATTTCTCTCATACCATCTGTTGCCATGGTAGTATTAGATAAGAGAGTTAAAGGATCTGAATTCCAGTGGTAGATTTAGCTAAGAACTACCTATCCAACTTAGGTTCTCTGAATTTTAGGTTCCTCACCAATAAAACGAAGAATTTAAGATGATCACTACGGTTTCCTACAGGCACCAAAATTCTTTTGCTCTAATTTTTTTTTTCTCTAATATTTTTAACCTGAACAAAAGCCGAAGAAGAATGACAACCCTTAGACTATTATTCAAAGCTAAAATCATGAGAAAGAGCTCTAGTTCTCTCTTACCTGTCTGTATTGGACTAGAAGCTGAAACTGGAGATCCAGGGATGGGAATTTCAAATGCACACAAAAATCCACTCACTGAGAGCCGTACTTTCTGGTTGTCTTGAGGGAAATTCTACAGAAAAAGAAGCAAGAGGAGAAGAGGGAGATGTTTCAGATAAAATGGAGAATCATCTCTGATATATTTGAAGAAAATGTCTTAGGTTCTTTTATCAGTAAAGCAAACAAGATGTCTGAATAAATTTTCTAAAATAACTAAAAGATGCAGGTTTGATAAACTGAATGAAAACTAACCTTACTGGAGAAACCATTATCCCCTTTCACAGGAAGGAAGTATGATGTGTATAACTGACTTAAATTTTGCCCTTCATTTCAAAAATCTAAACCCCAAATCCCCAGAGATCTCACCTCTGCATTTCACATGAAAAAAATGTTAAGGAGGTGGGAGTTTGTTTAAAAATCCTGAAGATGAATATAAATAATACCAATGGCAGGAACTCAATTTAGGGCAACTTATTTATTGAATTGCTTCTCTCTCTAGCTGGTTTGGAGGAAGAAGTGATTTGCATCACTTTGTTTACCCTCTTAGTGTGTTTAAAGCCAGGTATATATATTTATAAATAAGTACTAAGAACACACATTCATAAATACATAAAATACTTAAAGAATTCTAGGAAAAGTAGTAACACATAAGAGATGTAAAACAAAGCCTGGTGGTTCTTGGGGTAAATTTAGACTGTACTGACATAGCTAGATCACTCCATATAGGTAGCTCTGGGCTTACATGTTTCTCTTCTCTAAAAATATCACCATCATTTTACTCTTTTATTCTGGTGGACAACTCTTTTAGTTTCTTCTAGAATGAAAAGCGTTACAATTTTTTTTCCAGTTTTTGTTGTGTTTTATTATCTCCCTTGGTCATTTAACACAATAATTAATTGAGAAAACTGATTTTCGAAGGAATCAAGGGTTTCCCAGAGAGAATAGTTAATATCACCTTTATGTTGGAACCATGTACTTCGGCAAGAAGGATTTGTTCTGATTTAAGTCCACAGAGATCGCTCAGCTGTTTTTTTAAACCCGTGTACTTTTCATCCATATTCAGTCTTAGTCCATATCGTACAGGGGTAGTACCATCCAGCTTAATAACTAGTAAAGAGAAAAGATTTTTATTAGTAAAATTCAGGTTTCACTGAAAGCTTTATACCTGTGTGTGTGTGAGACTTGCAACTAGTAAACATTTGTCTAGAATTTTTATTTTATATGTACATACTACAACAGATGGTGTTTAAAATAATATTAAGTAAAATCATTATTTTTGTATGTTTACCCGATAAAGAAGTATGAGTGGCTTTGCAAGGTTTTTCAAGAGAACTTCTGGCATATTTAAACTTAAGAGAACTCAATGAGCACAAAAATGGATGCATGTTCAAGTCTTTCAAACCTCAAATCATGCCTGAAACCAGACTTGTTATCATTACAGAACACTGTAAATCAATTATACTCCAATACAATTTTTAAAAAACTATAAGATGCTGACTACCAATCTCTGAGAACTCACTATAAACAAATGACTAAACTTACAAATTCAAGCTGACTGAATACAAGGTAACAGACAAAGGAATTAAATAATGTTTCAGAATTTGGTGACCTACCTGTTATTTCTAAGTGCATGTAACTGTCCATTGGTAGTGGCAAAGACAAAAAATTGAAAGGGTCAAATCGGACACTTATATGCCCACATGTCTTGCATTTGACTTGGGACCTTAGCTGCCCATGGAACAAATCCACAACAATTGATCTATTTCTCCTTAGATGATTATCCCAGGCCTAGCAAGAAAAAAAGATTAGAGAACTTTTTTATCCCCTCCAAATTCAAAAGATAAGCTTTTCTCCAAAAATTCAAGGCAATGGTTAAATATATTAGATTTAATGTCAAGATTATAATCCTTAATTTTTCCTTCAAAAATAAGCTTTCTGTCTATAGATTTACAAGTCAGGTATGTAATTTTAAATATATTGCCTACTGAGAAAGTAAAGAAAGCCAGTGACTGAATAGAATGTAATTCTCTTTTTTTTTTTGGCCACACCATGCAGCACTTGGATCTTAGTTCCCTAACCAGGGATCTAACCTGGGCCTCCTGCAATGAGAGCGTGGACTCTGCCACTGGACTGCCAGGAAATTCCTTAGAATGTGTTTCTTTTTGCTCAATATATAAAATACTAAATTCAGATGAAAAATCCTACTTTCTTTTCTTTCTTTTTACCATGGTAACAATGGTGAGTTCTTTGTCCACTAAAGGCACATAAAATATGCTTATTAGTCACTATACACATTACTTTAGCAATTATGGGGACTCCTAAAGTTCTACTAATAATTATTCCTACATCCTCTCCCCAAAATATGTGATGTGAAAAGGAAACATTTTTCTATGTTCATTAAGGATACTTTGTTTTAGGATTATGGCACAAGAAATAAGCAGAGAATTATAAAATTCCTTCATTTTCACAGTAAAATTCTGATCACAGAACAGTTTAGTCAGCATTTAAGTTGCGTAAAACTTATTTGGGGCCAGAATATTTTATCTGTGCTTACATTAGAAAATCAAAAGTGACAAACCTCTGCAGCTACTTCCCAGTCTGGTCTGCCATCACTGTCCTTTAGTTCCACATATGGCTTCTCATGGACTCGGTTGAGATCTTCATGCAGACCATCCAAGAGAAAAGCCAGAAGTTCTTGGGAGTCTTGTTGTTGGAACCCATTAAACCTGGGAGCATATTTTGCTATGGTCCACTATAAATGTAAAAGGAATCAAACTCGTTATTTGCTAGCCCCCAAAATTGAGAATGACCATACCCATAATTCAATCAGAGACATGAGAATAAGTAAACAATACAGTCCATGGGATTCTCCAGGCCAGAATACTGGAGTGGGCAGCCCATTCCCTTCTCCAGGGGATCTTCCCAACCCAGGGATCGAATCCAGGTCTACCAAATTGCAGGCGGATTCTTTACCAGCTGAGCCACTAAGGAAGCCCAAGAATACTGGAGTGGGTAGCCTATCCCTTCTCTAGCAGATCTTTCTGACCCAGGAATCAAATTGGGGTCCCCTGCACTGCACATGGATTCCTTCCCAGCTGAGCTACCAGGGAAGCCCAAACAATATAGTACTTAGTCTATTTCAGCAAACATATTTTGGATAATCAGGAAATCTTTCTAATCTTTATATCAAATGATGTTCCCCCAGCCCACTAAAAAAAGTATTATGGCCAGTCCCATGTCTTGGTTTAGTATCAATATAGGCAAATAGTTCTTTAGGTACATAGATGCTATTTAAGATACAAGATGAAAATACTAAAATAGCATGTGGTCACATTGGACGATTCCCTGTTTTCTTTTACAGTTAGCTTTTCTGGTGTTGTTTTATCCTAACTTTTATTATTAGAGGAAGAATAGCTCAGTATTCAACTGTGAGGACTTACTAACTAGCTTGCGACCTTGGATAGGCTACTTAACTGCTATTAGCCTTAGTTTCCTGAGCCATAAAATGGGGATCGTAACACTGCTTTATATTATGGGGCCATTTAGAAGATTAAATGAGTTAATACACATAAAGTAATCAGACAGTGGCTGGTAAGTGATAAGTAGCCAAATTTTTAGCTACTATAATTATTAATTTTTAACCTAAAAAGCTTTTGCCTTGCCTTTAAAAAATTATTTATTTATGTGGCTTCACCAGGTCTTAGCTAGAGTACACAGACCAATCTTCATTGCGACATGTGGGATCTAGTTCCTTGACAGGGATCAAACCCAGGCCCCTTGCATTGGAAGCAAGAGTCTAATAAACCACTGGACCACCAGGGAAATGTACTGAGTATCATTAATTAGACTCAGGGCTACCTTGCAGTTAGAATACTGATAATAGCGAAGGTTGAAAAAAGAAAAGTTTACTATATATATATATACACACACACTATATTTACTTGTATACATATACAAGTAAAATACCTGATAAGTTAGTAAAATGAATGAAATTTCCAAATTTAGACTGTACTTCTGAACTTTATCTACTATATCTATAAGAGTATTTTGCTTATATTTGAACAAGTAAAAGTTTATATCCCATGAAAGACCCCAAAACATGAAGCTAAAATTAAAAGATAAATATAAAAAACAAAGAAAATTTAACAGTTGCTTAAGACTTAATACCTTTATATTATTTTAACATGCTTACCCGAAGCTTTAATGGGGCGACATTCTTCTGAGTTCCACTCCAAAGCTCCTGTACTAAATCCCCATAGCATTTAGCCATATGCCCCTTCATACCAATGGGATTTGTCCTACAAGTTTGAGAGGAAAATGTATTGCTTAATGATTCTTATAAATCACAATCATATGAACACAGAAATGCCTAGCATCTGTTTTCTCACATCAAAATACATTTTCAAAACAAGAAAAGCAACATTTGGTCCTTGTCCTTTAGTTGCTTCAGTCATGTCTAACTCTTTGCAACCCCATGGACTGTAGCCCACCAGGCTCCTCTGCCATGAAATTCTCAGGCAAGAATACAGGAGTGGGTTGCCATTTCCTTTTCCAGGGGATCTTCCTGACCCAGGGATTGAACCCATGTCTCCTGCATTGGCAGGCGGATTCTTTACCAACCCATGTCTCATATACTGGCAGGCGGATTCTTTACCACTGAGCCACTAAGGAAGCTTACTTCATGCTTAACAGGGCATGAAGAATTTTCTCCCTCAGGGTGAATAAAGAACAGATTTAGGTAATATTGGGTTCATATCAAAATTACGAAAGTTAAGAGCCAATGACTCAAGGAAGATTACCTGTTGAGTTCATAAAGATGTCTCCCTGAGATAAAATACTGTGTCAGTGGCTGCGTGTTACTAACACACTGGATGCTTGAATTCATGAAGCATGTATTTCCCAGGTTACTCAGACCTGTGGCCCCCTTTTCTGTCGGAACTGGAACAAACAATATGAGAACAGAAGCCTAGCTGCAGCAAGATGTCATAGACCAAACAGTTATTTGTATTCAATGCAATGATTTTTATAATTTTTCTAATCAGTTAAATGGAGACAATAATTTTCTATTGGGTCTTAAATGTTAAAGTAGAAGTTTTTCATGGAGCCTCACCGGCAATCATGATAATCTACTGGAGCTATGCTCATCTGTACTCTGGAAGTAGCAATGATTCTCTTTAATTGCTCTGACGGTTTTTTAGAGTTCAAACAATTCTCTCCTAGAATTGTTATCTTTTAAAATGAATAAATAATTTAATTGTAAGGTTAGAAAGAAATGTGATGCTTCAGGAAAAAGAAAAATAAGAGGGGGCCTAATCACTATTGAGCTGGAAAGCTACAATTTGTTAACACTTCAGCAGTTGAAAGAAGAAAACATAAAATAATAATTTTAAGATCATCTGTTTAAAAATAAATACAGTGGAAACTTACCCTTATGTCTATCTATTTTACTACTGTTTGCTATAAAGGACATTTCTTCAGGCCAACTCATATCTTTGTTGCGAACTAGAAAGATAATAACGTGTTAATCTCTTATCCAATCAAATCACACCCACTCAAATGTTCTGTTTAAAAACAAAAACTTATTTCTAAACCAGAAACTGAAAAAAAAATTTTTTTGTAATTGGCTCTGAAACCATTCCAATTCTTTAGATAGGGGGCTTTATAGTCAGTGATTAGAATTAATTAGTAAACTAATTCCTCAATTGCATACCTGAAGTAAAATTATACTCAACCTTCAATAGAAGGAGTTAAAATTCTTAAGCCTAAAAGACTGGAACTATCACAATTCTTTCTTCTTTCTTTTTTACAATTCTTTCTTAAATTGTGAGGCTACCAGAGTATTCATTTCAATACAAAGGCAGCTAGGAATGTTTCATGAATCTTGAGAAAAGACACACTAAATTGTCAATGATTTTTACATGCCAGTGTGTAAATGTATGCTTACTTGAGCTAAGCTTTCTTGATCAGTGTTGAGGACTAATGAAAAGCCCGCATCACTAACAATGCAAGAATGTTAATCTCCTCATTCAAACTCAAGGAGGCAGCTTGAAAATTTTAATAAACTGTAAAGTTACAACTGAATTCACTTGTTTTTACAACTGTTTCCACTCTTGCCAGATAATGAATGCAGACATGTTTTTCCTCTTAATCTAAATAGTATTCCATTACAAAAGGATTACATAAAGGTTTAATGGGTTTTCTTTACTATGAAGAATACAGTGATCAAATACCAGTTGGAAAAAACTATAAAGTAGGTTTGTCAAGCTCAGTCACTTAGTCGTCTTTGACTCTTTGCAACATCATGGAATTTTCCAGGCAAGAACAAAGTTGGAGCAGGTTGCCATTTCCCGCTCCAGGGCATCTTCCTGACCCAGGGACGGAACCTGCATCTCCTGCCTTGGCAGGTGGATTCTTTACCACTGCACCATCTGGGAAGCCCCATGAAGGAGATTATCAGTGAGTAATTAAACCTTTCTTTCGTCCCCTAAAAATCTAATACAGATGTATGCTTCCATCTTGTACCTTCAATTACCAGGTGCTGCTCATCCTGGATTTTCAAATATTCCAATCTGTGATCTTCATCATCCAGGAGAGTGAGGTAATTCTGTATATGGAGGAGGAAATGTTTTGTTAATTTAATTACTAACTTTGAAACAAATGCTGAAGTAAAAATGAATGACAATTTAAAAAATTCCTTGAAGGTACATAACTCATGTACAGACATTTAGCATATTACAGTTATTCAAAAGTACTTATAATTTTGGTGGCAAGATGAGGGAGAGACAATCTATACTCTGTAAACACATATTTTATGTTTCTAAAAAAATTATATCTGATTTTGGGGAGACCAGGAAAGACTGATCACACAAACCAAAATTCACTGAGGTTTAGATTTTCTAAACAGCTTACAGAAAAGAAGTTTTGATTAATATATAGTAAGTATATACTAAACTGAGTAAATGTTTACTCAGATCAAAATGTTAACTCAGATCAAGATGGACCTTGATCACTAACTAGGAAATGAAAATGTAAAACCAAATGCCATACAAAAGAATTATACATTTTGTTGACACTCACCCTGTCTAAAGTGCTCAGAAAATTAACTCATCTAATTCTTACAACTATCCTAAGGGAAATAACTATTATTTTCCCATTTACTCATGGAAAAACTGTGACAGAGAGTTAAGGGACTTGTCCTTGGTTAGTTAACTAACAGGTGAGAGAGAATCAGGACTTAATCCTTGGCAGTGAGGCGCCAGGAGCTGCGCTCTCAACTTTCTTTACTATACTGCTTCTCAGTTCTCAATGGTGACCAAAGAAGGATGTAAGAAAGAAGGAACTAGGGGATAAAGAGCTGGTTAAAACTACTTACCATCCAATTTCAGAGTAAAATGAAAACATATTGCATGTGTTAGGAAGAATACATAAATAATTAAAAGCACTGCCTCTAAGGAGAATGGAAGACAGAGGTCAGAGGATGGGAAGAATTTTCACCACATACTTTCGTATTGTTTAAATTTTTTTTAATATGTGCATACCTTACTTTTAAGACAAATCCAAAATAGACTATTTGTTTAAAAGATATATTTATTGTTACTTTATAATAATAATTTTATAAGACTGTACTGTCCATGAACAATTAATGTAGACAAACCCTCCATACTTATGAAACATGGATCTAACAAGGAGGACTTTCCTTGACTGACATGCCTCTTACCTCACTGTTGTATAGCCACAGGCGCATATCTTCCTCTTTGATGCGCAGCCTCTGAGATAGATATTCATGAATTTCCTTGATGGTCTGCATTCGACTAAAACAGCCTGTATAGGCTAAGACCCGCTTTAATGGTGCATTCGGAGAAGGGACATTTCCTATGGTCATAGTAATCACAGTAAGGAAAAAGGCAGATGTTAAAAAAAGAGAAAGCACCACTTTTAGTAATGGGGACCATACTATTTTAGGAAATAATAATGAGAAATAAGAATTACAGATTTAATAATTTTATAAATTAAGAAATTTTAAGAAGCTTTAAAATGAAGATAGGAGACCTAAGCATCTTAGAGTAAGTCTTAACTTTGAAAGGAAGAATAACAAAATCAGACATGCAAATAATTGGCAGTATCTGGAATCCAAGAAGAGTGGCAAATAATGAGCACTGATTTCTTGGCCCTCAGCTGGGTCATACTCAATAGCAAAATCAAAACTCAGTGTTAAAGAATGGGGAAGAGTCTTACACTGGGAAATGGGACTGGATTTGAATGCCACAGAAGGATAATTGGATTCACCTGATCTACTTTCTTAAAATAAACTATCTTTGAATTGCTAATCCCTCACTCTCATTAAGTGGCCCAATTACCTGGTCCACTGTGGCACAATTACTCAAGAAACTTTTACTTAGAATTCTAAGTAGGCACAGATATTACATGGCAAACAGAGTTTTAAAGTAAGCCAAGAAACATCCCATGACAAAAAAGAAACTGCCCTATTGAAAGGTACTAGGGAGAACCATAAGGCCTGTCTATTCAATAAGAGGACAGTAGACATGACCTTGAATTCCTAAAGGGCTCAAAGTGCAAACAAGAACAGGCAATAAAGGGAAAGAGTAAAGACTAAAGGAAGAATGTATTAAGTCTAACCATATATTTCAAAAGAAAAGGGGGATAAAATGACAAGAGATTATGGGAATCAAAAACAGGTTGCGAAAACTATCTGCTAAACCCTGGATAACTATTCAGCCAAAAATCTAGACAAAAGCTGTAGCTTAAAATGGTCATCTCTGCCTATAAGAGGTTATATTTAGTTCACTGAGCAACCCAAAACAAAAATACACTCAATGTATCAATATAATTTATTAAGGGTACAATTATACACTCCAGGTAATTTTCCACCCATTCAATGGTGACTTAAGCTTTTTTTCCTCCCATTAAATGTGTTTTGGGTCTTTACTTACTAAACAGAGGAGAAAAGCACTGGCATCATCTACTTTTTCAGAGCTTCCAAAAATTAACTCACCTAAAATAGGCTGAAAAATCATTTAACAATGACTTCTGTAGCTTTGTCTGTTAAAAAGGCTACCATTAAGTCATTGATAACTGTAGTAAGGTTTGGAAACCTGTCACTTTGAAAGGAATAAATTGTGTGCTTAATCACTCAGTCGTGTCCGACTCTGTGACCCCGTGGACTATAGCCCTGCCAGGCTCCTTTGTCCATGGGAATTCTCCAGACAAGAATACTGGAGTGGGCTGCCATGCTGTCCTCCAGGGGATCTCAACTCAGGGACTGAGCCCAGGTTTCCTGCATTTCAGGTGGATTCTTTACTGTCTGAGCAACTAGGGAAGCCGAAAAGGAATAAAAGAGCCCAGTAAATGGCTGTGATAAATTAGAAAGAAAGATGAAAATTACGTATGGAGAACAAAACCCAACTATGATTAACTTTTAAACTCTAGCAAAGCAAATCATTTACTATCAGAAAGCAAAGGATAATCCTAGAAGAAAACAAAAGGGCAAATTTCTCTAAATACACATCAGAGGATTAGTTATAAGATTACAGCAAGAAAGCATATTTTTATAAACTTCAAAATGATTAATGATTGATTTTGTAACTAATTAGTAAGAAATAAAATTTCAAATTAAGAACAAATTTGGAGCATAATGACTATACAGTTGTAGGATTCAGAAGCATTTGCTAGTGTCCAAGTCAATTTCTATTGTCCTAAGCCATATAAGAAATTTATTTGAATTCTAGACAGTTTTTGTAGCATAGCTCATTAAGCAGGCAGCCACTTATTATACATAATTTCATACTTTTGAATAGCACCAACAAATCTAGTGGAATTTACAGAAGCAGCAAAAATCTAGGATCAGCACAAGAGTTATAAAGAATACTTACTAAAAGCGCAACAACACATCTTGCCTCTCATGTTATCTTTCAAAGAGAATTGAAAAATATATGTACTATGGGTGCCATGAAAGAAAGGCAAATACTATTGATATTATTCAATGGAAAATTAAATCAAGAGTGTTTCAGAGAGATTCTTATTTCATTGTTTTTTGATTATAATGTGTTACCTAAAGACAAAGTTTGAGGGCACTGCTTTGGTATAGTGAAAGTGAAGTCGCTCAGTCATGTCCGACTCTTTGCGACCCCATGGTCGGTAGCCTACCAGGCTCCGAGATCCATGGGATTTTCCAGGCAAGAATAGTGGAGTGGGCTGCCATTTCCTTCTCCAGGGGATCTTCTCAACCCAGGGATCGAACCTGGGTCTTCTGCATTGTAGACAGACGCTTTGGATCACCACTAGAGTGATCCAAACGGTACATGTAAGAATTTCCATATATTATCTGAATATAATCTTTAATGATGAAATAAAACTAATCCTACTAAATTTCAAAGGAGGAATGATATTTACAGGGTTGGTTTGGGTTCATAGGTGGTTTTTGCATAATAAGTTACAGTGATTATAATAACATTATGGCATTGTTAACACAGTCCAAGATTTTGTGTAAATGGATGAACTCATTATTTTTGCTGAAGAACTATTTCAAATATTTGTAACTCAAAAGCACAGAGCAAGCCTGGCCCATCGGTAAAATTTAACCTCAGAGAGAAATCAAAAGGGAACTTTTTGCATCTATTACATTAAAATGAAAACTTATTTACATATCATTTTGATAGGCTTGATGTTTTTGAAGAAAATGTGTCACTTCCATTTTCAAAAACAGATCTTTTCCTTTGTATTATCTGTTATAAAGGCTCCTTGGGCCTAGCATGAGAAATATATCATGTTTTGTTACAAACCCCCCCCAAAACAAAAAACTCAAAACACACACACAAGAAGAGGATATTGCCTAAGAAATTACTCCTTAGAAATCTGAGTCGAGTTGAAAAGAACAGTCACTGGCTGGCAGACTCTAACTGAGGTCAAGCACATAATTTACAACGGCTTGTTCTCAAAGAAACCAAGTATGTAAAATTCATTTCTGCTTATTATCTTTGTATGTTTGCAAGCCAGAAAAGGAAACAACCCTTTTCAGTTTGCTGCTGGGACTTTGCCTCTACCCCAGCTAGTCTTGCGCATGACCGTAGATCTAAGGCCCATAAGAGATTTTCTGATTCTGTATGAAAACAGATGAAAATGTGTATTAGTATAGTGGCACCAGACTTGGAGCAAATTGGTTTTCATTTTAATTTTTTTCAAGGAAATGCACAGTATTCTTGCTGCATTCTTAAGTTACCTCTTGGTAAATGCTGAGGAAACACTCTCAGGCTCATCATACCCATATTCACCCAGATGTTAGACTGCTGTGTCCGAGTGGCAGGCTGCTGTCTCAGGAAGAGAAGATAGCGAGGAAACAATTCCAGTTCTGGGATTTCTGTCTTGCTATTTTTGATCACCTGTTGTTTTAAAATATATGAAGTGATCACTATAAAAGAAAAAACCTGCCATTTTAAACCTAATTTCTGATATTTACTTCCAAAATAAAATGTTCAAAAGGTTCACTGCCTATAGGTCAGAAAGTTGCCAGTTTATATGACATGGGTTTACAGGCCCTCAGGCTCCTGCATCTAAGTCCATTTTCCAGGATTAGGATTCCTGGTAGGTATTTTCTCCCCCTTCATTTAAAAGCAAGTAATACCAATATTAAGGGGAAAATCTTAAATATTATCCACAATTCTAGTACTCTGACACAATAACTCTTTTCACTTTTATATATCTCATATAGAAAAACGATGTTCTTTTAGAGGACAAATTCTTAGGAATGGAGTCACAAGTAAAAAAGTACAGGATTATTCATCAGTCTTGCCTGGGGAGTCCCAAGGACAGAGAAGCCTGGAGGGATAGTCCATAGGGTCACAAAAGTTGGACAAGATTAAAATCACTGAGCACATATGCATTCATGTTATTAACTCCATAAGTTATATGTCCACCCAAAATGCAGCAATTTACAGTATTCCCAGAAATATATGAATGTATTACTTTCACAAAACCTTATCACTGGACATGACTTTAATTTTTTTAATACATATAAAGAATATTTTAAATGTACTTTAAATTTTATTTCTTGTATTAGTAGTGAGAACAAAAATGTTTCCATGTTAAAATTTACTATCTATGTTTTCTTTAACTGGACTGTTCATATATTTGTCTATGATTAAAACAACTAAATTGGATGTACCAAACTGAAAGTCACATGGTTGAAACAGCCCTCACGGGCTCCACAACACAGGCTCAGTAGTGTGGCACATGGATTATAGTTCATCAGTGGCATGTGGGGTATATTCATCAGAACAGGGAATGAGCCCATGTCCTCTGCATTGGCAGGTGGATTCTCCACCACTGGGCCACCAGGGAAGTCCTCAAACTCTCTAAAACATAAAATCTTACAGAATCTTTAACAACCTCAAGTAATTGGGCTTTCATTTTCTTTTGCTTTAGAAATCAATGTATTCTGCAACAGAGCATTTTTTAATATCAAGAGAGGGCGGTAAAGAGCCAGATAAAAACAATGATACAAACCCAACCTTTAGGACGATTTCTTTAAAGTATTCTGCATGTTCTGATATGCTATGCTATCGTATACTACAAAAGCTCCACTTGTAAGCTTTATCAACTACTATTTAAATAATAAACAGTAAAAGGAGCTCTCCCCAACAGTAAGACCAATGGAGAAAACCAAAAATCTCTCCATTTCTTCTAGAGAGTCACTGAGAGCTACAAAGCCAACAGTCAAATTTTCTTAGGACTTCAGTTTAACTGTGATTTGGGGAAAGATCAATAATTCTGTACCTGTAGTTATCAGGCTACACAGAAAACATACTTTTGGCAGAATCTGAACTGATAATGAAGTAACTTTTATAATGTGTAGCTTACTTTTCAAGAAAAGTGATTTTATGAGCAAATTACAGATCAACAAATTCTTATACATTCATGCATAATCAAACATATATACATATTTATTTACATTTTAATTATTCTTGTCTATGAACTAATTGAACTACAACTTGATAACAATAAATGCAATTCCATTTACAGGAATTTATCTGAAAGAGATCATCACATGTTGGAGAAAAGAATATTGACCAGAAGATCGTTTTAAACAATGAAAATCTAGATGCAAACTAATTGCCCATCCATGGTGATTGGTTAATAAATTATGAGTTATTAACCTAGAAAGATACCAATAACATCTATCTTAGATTGAAAAGATTTAAGACAGCAAGCATAATATGATTCAATTTTATAAAATTACTTATACTAATTTGTATATGAATTTGTATATGAATATGAATAGGCACAGAGGAATGTTTGAGAAAACGTACACTGAAATGTTAACAGTAATCACTTCTTAAGGAGTAGGATATGGTTTTTATTTTCTTTGTTCTTCTTTACATTGCTCAATTTGTTACTGAGCTTGTTCACAAGAATTATTATTTTTTTAATGGTGTGATTTATGTAAACATGGCAATGAAAGTACTGATTTTTAACCTTGCTGTGACAAATTTAGTATTCTTTAACATGGAACCCCATACTTTAAGTGTTTTTACAGCAATTTTTCCTGAAATCAGGCAAATTATCCATTTAGAGGTGAAAAATATTGTCAAACCAGCAAATGAAGCTTTAATGTAGTAAAATGGTAGCTTAACTAATATTTATCTGATATCAATGTTAAAAAGCATGACCTTTTGCGAGACTTTGAAAAAACTCATTTAATAATTATAATGATGATGACAGCAGCAACAGGCAAAATTTGCTACTGACCATTACTATAACTCAGATGCTGTGCTACTCATATGGATTATTTACTTATCAAAACAAGTCTAATGAGGTAGATACTATTGTTAACTCCATTTTACAGAAGAGGAAACTAAGATTTAGAGATTAAAATACTGATGCTTTTGAACTGTGGTGCTGGAGAAGACTCTTGAGAGTCCCTTGGACTGCAAGGATATCAAGCCAATAAATCCTAAAGGAAATCAGTCCTGAAACTACCCAATGCGAACAACTTATTGGAAAAGACCCTCATGCTGGGAAAGATTGGAAGGCAGGAGGAGAAGGGACGACAGAGGATGAGATGGTTGGATGGCATCACCGGCTTGATGGACATGAGTTTGAGTAAGCTCTGGAAGTTGGTGAAGGACAGGGAAGCCTGGTGTACTGCAGTCCATGGGGTAGCAAAGAGTTGGACACGACTGGGCAACTGAACTGAACTGAACTCAATGTGAAGCCAGGCAGACTCTAAAATATCAAACTGCATCTATCTATCCATCTATCCATCAAACATCTATCCAATTATCATAATGATTCCCTTACAGGTACAGAATATTAGAGCAGGAAAGTCCCAGAAATTAAGTGATTAATTCAAGGACTACCCCAAACCCCAATAAATAAAGAATATGTATAATATACATCTATGTATATTCATATTTACATGTAACTACCTAGGAGTTCTGTGGATAAATATAGTAAAAACCTTTTGGAGGCAACAAATACAAACCCTAAATTCCTGATTAAGATTAAAACATAATTTTTGTAAACATAAGTATTAATAACAAAATCATTATTAAAATTATAGACTATGGATATACAGCAGAGTTTTACTCTTTTTGGAAGTGATCTAACTTACTATAGCTTATCTATGTAAAACCTTCCTGGTATAAAAAAGTTCTAGTTTGGACATTATATAAGGGAGAATGTTTTCTGATATAGCAAAAGAATCTGCTTATAAAGTATTTTACTGCATCAATAATGAAAAGAGTATTCAAGGCAATGAATACTGCTGTTTACTGTATAAGCAAAATGATGCTGTAGAGTTAACTAATATTTTGATATTACACCCTCCAAGCCCTTTAAGTTACTTCAGAGCATTTTACTTATGCTCTAAATGACTCATTCTATTAATGGTCACAATCAGAATTCACTGGCTTTGAATTCTTATTATCATCTATTGTGATCTTTTTATGTTCCTCCTTCAAAAAGACAAACCACAAAATCCAGAACAGCTAAGTGGATGTCTGTGTGGCTAATGGGAATAACAGTTTTAGAAATAACATCTGCACCACTCTGAACGTCTTGGCACTGGCTCTCAGACTTCTGCTCCAGTCTAAGTTCTGCATTATCTTAATGTCTGTGTTTGTGTGGATGACTTATGCAATTGTCTAGCCTCATAATTCCTTGACTCTATTTAGTCCAGTGATTATTTCCTCTGCTTTATATAAGCTGCCCATTCCCAAAGGAATATCATTTTGTGGTTAGTACCTAATGCAGTGCTCAATAAATGTATGAGTAAATGAATGAATGAACATAAAAGAATCTAAAATTTATTCAACTAATTTGAACAGGTATTGAAAGCTCTATCATGGTTAAGAACTAATTTGTGGGTAGTGAGGTTCATATAGTGAATTAATAGAAGGACCTATTATAAATGCTGCTTATATAAGAAAATACTGGCTGTACTTACAGGTCTAGGTAGGGCCAGGTTTGCTCCATACCAATGATAAAGTGCTCTCCATACAGGTTCTGGGACCATCTCATAATCTCTTCCATGGACCAGCTGTGGGGTTCGTTTTAATCGTCCTCCTTCTAATGTTAATGATGTAGCCTTAGAAAGAATGGAATGTAAATGTTGACTTTTTTTTTTGGCCCCACCTCTTGGCTTGTGGGACCTTAAGTTTCCCGACCAGGGATGGAGCCCAGGCCCACAGCAGTGAAAGCTCGGAGTCCTAACCACTGGACTATCAGGGAATTCCCCCAAATGTTGGATTTTAAAAATTAGTCTCGTGTTTTAACAAAACCTAGACACAGGAAAATAAACACATGTTACTACTCAGTCTCACATTACTAGAAAAAAAAATAATTTTCTAAAAGGTTTTTATTTTGAACTTTCAAAATAAACTATTTAAGAAAGGAAACTCAAGGTAAATCACTTGAAAGAAAATCACTGGAATATTTGAAAATATTAAGGATGGCTTTCATAGACTTCTTTCCAACAGTCAAAAGTATTATTTTTTAAAAAGCTTTTCTCATATACACGTGAAACTACATTTTCATAGCAGCTGTTCTAAGTAAGAAAAATAACATTTCCAAGGATCACTAGACCGAGTCTATCCAAGTAGTGAGTCATAAAATACTCTCACAGAAACATTTCTATCTACAACAGGTTAATAAAATGAATCACAAACATGTTCTATGTGCTGAACTCTTTAGAATGAAATTTATTAGCAACTTGAAAGAGATGTCAAACTACTTACCTTTACTGGTTCTTGAGTTACTAGTGGCTGGTTATCAATAGCCCCTGGCTTCTGAGGATTGAGGTGCAATAAAATATTCCCATTGGCTCCCAGTAAACACTGGTTGTTATTGTCAGAAGTGTTATGTTGTCGAGCAAAGCACATGTCTGTTCCTGGTGTGGCAGAATACAGAAAGCCTGTAAGGACAAAGAAGATGGAATCTCTGTTTTATTATACACAAAATAGGCTTGAAGATATGGACTCAATGTCCATGTATTAGGTTAATGCTATTATTCTGTGGACATGTCAGTACAGTGTTAGATTCTGTAATTGTGTAGAAGACACAGAGGTATTCCTTTCTGGAAAATATCTAGAATAACTCTAGGTAGAATAAAAGTTTTAAAAGCTATTATCAAATGAACATTTGGCCAGACTCCTAGAATATCTAATAATTCACAAGAATTCTGTCCTCTGATAAGAAAGGAATAAATATAGCCAAGTAGCGGGACTCTCCCATATCTTTCCTTAATTCTCTTCTGCCCGCCCACAAAGGTTCTTAGTAGATAAGGGTGATAACAAGTCTCTAAACCAAAGAGCAGGAGCTAAAACAAGAATGCCAACAGGAGAATGGAGAATGCTAGGACAGAAGAAACTGTTCTCTAATAAATCTATTTGAAAGGAAGGCATGGATGTTACAACAGAAAAATACATACAGGAAAATGATAGATAAGTCTGACTTAAAAGAGTTGTGAACCTGACTGGTATCTTAAGGTATTTCAACTCTCAACCACATGTTAATCTCTGATAAACATTCTAGTCATCAACCACTTTTAACCTTCTACTTGTGGTGCTGCTTTGCACGTGGATAGCACAGAGCTGAGCTGTGTGCAAAATGAGTATATATCAAAAAGGACCTGAGGGAGGGTCAAGAAACAGTGAAAAGCTGAGCAAAGACAGCACTTTTAGGGCTGCTGAGTGATCTCTGTAATAACATCAGATGGGGAAAGAGAGCTCCGAAGAACTGATGCTTTTGAACTGTGGTGTGGAGAAAGCTCTTGAGAGTCCCTTGGATGGCAAGGAGATCAAACCAGTCAATCCTAAAGGAAATCAGTCCTGAATACTCATTAGAAGGACTCACGCTGAAGCTGAAGCTCAATACTTTGGCCATCTGATGCAAAGAACTGTCTCACTGGAAATGACCCTGATGCTGGGAAAGACTGAAGGCAGGAGGAGAGGGGGACAACAGGGGATGGGATGATTGGATGGCATCACCGACTTCATGGACATGAGCTTGAGCAAGCTCTGGGGGTTGGTGATGGACAGGGAAGCCTGGCGTGCTACAGTCCCTGGGGTAGCAAAGAGTCAGACACGACTGAGCAACTAAACCGAACTGAGGTTCTACAAGGAGTTCTGTAGAGAAAATGCTAGCTCTGTTCAATTTGCCTTCTTGCTCCACAGAAAAGGAGAAGAAAAATCTCAAAGATGAAACAACTGAATAAGACTGAGAGTCCTGGAGAATAACAGGAATCAACTAAATTCATTTGGGCGAAAATATAGCAAAGTGCCTTTCACATAAGGGTAAAACTACTAAGTTTTAGGTAGGTATCAACAACCAAAGGGAATTATGGGCAACATTACGAAGAGTTGACTCATTGGAAAAGACTTTGATGCTGGGAGGGATTGGGGGCAGGAGGAGAAAGGGACGACAGAGGATGAGATGGCTGGATGGCATCACTCACTGACTTGATGGACGTGAGTTTGAGTGAACTCTGGGAGTTTGTGATGGACAGGGAGGCCTTGCATGCTGAGATTCATAGGGTGGCAGAGAGTCGGACACAACCGAGTGACTGAACTGAACTGAACTATCAATTCTTTCTAAATATGTTGACAAAATAACTCCCAAATTCCAGCCTGGAATGTCTGAATCTAATATGAGGATGCATTTGATCCAATGAAGGTGTGCTATGGTTAGAGTTCTGGAGATAAAAATTTAGATTTTCTTCAAAAATGGCTTCTCTAATCTAAATTTATTGACAAAATGATTTAATAACAATATGGAAAGACTGACCTAATCAATGAAAACTGTGAAAATATTTTCAAATTGAGAGATTAATGACATAGAAGAGTTCTTCTTTATAAAGCTACTAATGTATTAGTATTAGTATCAAGAATCTGTTAATTGACTATTTCATTCAAAACCTGTTTCTGTGAATGGAAGCCTGATGCCCATATCCCACCAAGCATACTCTCTGACAAACTGTACCACTTTAAGAAATGACCCTGCCTAAACCTCAAGGAAAATAAGTCGTACTGACCACTGCCAGCAGTTTCTGAGGCTTCAGATGCACTAGAAACGTTGTCTGAAAATTTTTCTTCAGTGGTGCTCACATAACTTGGGCTGCCTCCTCCAATTCTGTCTTCACTCTGCTCTACAGGATGTACTGTTGTTCCAAATGAATATTTTCCTCCATTCAGCACAGATGATGGCTCAATCACAACAGGGCTGGCATCCTAAAAATCAGCAAGTCAGAAATTAAAAGGTAAAATTCAACAATCTGACAATTATGCAGCCTTCAGAAATGAATCCCCCAACTGCCTGTTTCTAATTCTCCTGGGGCTGGCTATGGCATTTACAACATTTGGATGTATAACTGAGTTTTAATTTCTTCAAAGAAGAATAGTGTATATAAGTAAAACTGGTAAGGTAGAATGGGAACAGACTGCAAGCGACCCTGTGCCACATAAAGTAATTTAGACTTTATTCTGTTGAAAGTTGAAAATCATGGAAGGTTTTTAATCAATATTAAAAAGCTCAATAGTATTTATTCTTTTATTATTAAAGATTACATTGTTATTATAGAAAAACATGAAGAAACTAAACATCACAAGTACTCAGATTCCATCATTTAGCATTAACTATAGTTGACATTTTGATGTGTTCCCTTTATTTTTTGTGACTGAACATATACACATCTATAAAAAATAAGTGTGGGGGATAGGGTTAGAATTAAGGGCAGGGTATTGAATTACCAGCTATGCAGCCTTTCATAAAATAAACTTAGAAGCCTCAGTTTCTTTAGAAGTAAAACTAGGATATTAGAATCCCAGAGTTATATGATGATTACATGAGTGACACACGTAAATTGTCTGGCATTTAGTAAATATAAACTATCCTTCTTGTTGTTGT
Source organism: Oryx dammah (assembly GCF_014754425.2). NCBI lineage: Eukaryota > Metazoa > Chordata > Mammalia > Artiodactyla > Bovidae > Oryx > Oryx dammah. Next base: position 49,371,350 of record NW_024070192.1, read on the forward strand.
CAGAAAATACAATTTAAATACAGCATATTGCTTCTTTTTCTTTCACCTAACATTATATTGACAGGATTTTTCTGTGAGAGGCTTCTAAATAGGGGATAGCATAATCCAGTTTTTGTTTTAAAAATAACTCTATAGTGTGCAAAAAGCAGGCAGAAAGTGAAAATTGAGACACAAGTTAGAAGACTTCCATAATAATTTAGGCAAGAGATGCTGAAATACTCAACCATAAAGCTAGAACCAGAAATAAGGAGATGGAGAGAGAGCATGGATTTAGGAGACAAAAAAAAAAGTGGCAATTAATTGTGTATGAAAGGAGGGCACAGATAATTCCAAAGTAGAACATGAGATGCTGACTTAGATGACTAGATGGGAGTTGACATCTTCATAAGATAAGGTGTATAAGTGAATGGGATTGTTTTGGGAATGAGCTTATTTTGGTTTGAGATTCTGTGGACATTTGAGTCTAGTGCTCAGGACAGAGAATGAGATGAGATATAGATTGGGGACTATATAGATTTCTGGAAACACAAGAATATGGCATATGTAGAATAAGGAGAGAACAGTATCTATAGGATTGGTGGCAGAAGAATCTAGGAAGGATACTGAGTCTGAATAACCAGAGAAGAATCAGGAGAGGCAGCTTCCCAGGTGGCATTAGTGGTAAAGAGTCTGCCTGCCAACGCAGGAGACGCAGATTCAATCCCTCTGTCGGTTGGGTAGATGCCCTGGAGGAGGAAAACGGCAACCCATTCCAGTATCCTTGCCTGAAAAATTCCACGGAAGAGGACACGCCTCGCTGACAACACGCAGTACATGGGGTCAAAAAGAGTCAGGCACATATGAGTGACTAAACACACACACAGAGCCCTAGAAGCAGAGGCAGCTAGCATAGAACTATTTTCTACTAAGCTTATTTGTGAGGGAAAAACAATCAGCAAACAACACACAGAAAACAGATAACTAAGACTGAGGAGAAGCAGAAGTGAAGGTGCTCTGAGAATATGTATCTGTGAGTGCTTTTAAAAGATCAGGATATTTTTAAGTGAAGGTAAAGAGAAAGACTAAAGGTGCTAACCAGTAGAACAAGGTCCCAGAGGCATCTGAGGAGACAGACAGCATGGCTAGAGGAACTAAAGTGGTATTCAGTAAACAGCGACATAAATTTTAGTAGATGAAACTGATGAATGGATGGGGGGCTTGAAGGCACCACTCAGAAAGTAACTAACTGAAACTTAAGAGAAACATCAAATTTAAAACATAAACTCCAAGTCACAGCATAGCAACAGCACAGTGGAAGCTTTAGATTCTTTTAATACAATTAGAGCATCCCTGTGAAGTTGCCCTGTTGTGTTTCTTTGCAATTCCATGGACTGCAGCCTACCAGGCTCCTCTGTGTGTGGAATTTTCCAGGCAAGAGTACTGGAGTGGGTTGCCATTTCCTTCTCCAGAGGATCTTCCCGACCCAGGGACTGAACCCAGGTCTCCCACATTGCAGGAAAATGCTTTATCATCTGAGCCACAAGGGAAGCCCTAATTTTAGCCAAAACAAGGAGACATTTTATCAATATTTTATTAGATGTTTTTTGCCTCTTTGATCTGTAAACCAGGTGAACACTATCAATATGTAGATTCTTCAAAAGCCAGTTCTGAAGAAATTACAGTGATTTAATCAAGAGTGGCAAGAAGAATGAGAATAAAACCTAGATTTCTTTCTACATACCAATTAACTCTACTGAACTAAGAAAAGTTAAATAGCTTTATTGTTAGAACTTCAAATAATTCAGAAGCACACAGATTCATAGTCTTTATTACTGATCCAAATGTTAGTATCTTCTATTAATTATTAACTTTCTTAAAATATATGAAAGGTAGCAGATTATGTTGGGTTTTAAATAACTCTACTTCACAGTGAAAAAATTATTCCCTATTCAATTCTCTTCCAGTCCTTTGATTATTTTGAGGAAAGGGTCTCAGTTTGGTGTTAATGTGCTAACTGAATACTTGATAATTTCTCCTTTTAACAGAGAACAGTCCTCAGTATCAGTCTTCAAAAAGAAACACTACTTGGAATTTAATATATTTTATTTCCATTAAATTTATTTTTATTTTGATCTTCTATTTCTGAAATGTGACACTGATTTTCTATTTAAGATAGTGACATAAATAAGATTTAAAATAAGATATATTTATTTACATAAAAATGACAAAGTTATTTATATAAATGTAACTAAGAAAATAATAGTATGGAAATTATATGGCAAAAAAATGGTGACCACAGTATACAAATGATTAAAAACTGGCAATCTACATTAAGTATAGATTTAGAGCCATCAGTATTTTAAATTCAACTATTAACTAAATAAGTCATAATTGTATGGACAACAGAACAATAGAATCACACTGACCTATGGCCTGTGAATTAGGCCTGAGTATTTAAATTATTAATCATACGTTTAGACTTCAGTTTGTAGACTTGGCAAATCATTAAAGATATACTGATCCTCTCACAGCTTTTCTAACAGCGTACATACTGACAAAATGCATTCCATTTAAATTAGATTTCAAAAAAAAATTTTCAGTATACAAAAATGACTTAAATTAATTCAATCCCTTTCTCCAATTATGCTTTATAAATTTGTTTGCTCAGGAATTTTTTTTTAAAGCTTTCTATGTGATTCTGTTATGCAATCAGAATTGCTAACCACTGTCCAAGTGAGAATTACAGTCTCATACTTTTGTTTTCATAATGTGCTATAAATACTAAGTAGATAGTACTTGATTTCTTAGTGAATCTATTACTTGCTCTGGAACTTGCTTTTTAGAAAAGCAGGTTGGTCCTTAGCAAGCATCATATAGGCATTCATTTCTTTCACCTTCAAATCTTTTTCTAGGTTGGAGCATTTTATTACTGTCCAGTGGTCACATAAAGTCTGATGGAGCTGAAAATCTTATTTTAAATGTAGATAAATAGGAATCTTACTTACATATTTGACATATTCTTTCCACTGCTGCCACCACTGCATAGAGATGATAAACCAATTGTGTCCTGGTTGCAGACCATACCTGCTTTCTCGTTCTAACCATCCTCTACATACAAAAGAAATTCAGTACATCAAATGGTGTGTAAAACAGATGACCATACACCCACAAGTTATCATTAGAAACTTTTCAAAGGAAAAGCATGAAACAGATATACTTGGGAAATGGCCACATATTAAATTAGTGAAACACTGATAAGCCAATTTCAGGAGTCATAATACCACTATTAAGCCTCCAACTGATGTTTCAAAAACAGCTTCACTAAGGAATAATTTAATAACATAAAAGTTATCTGAATTAAGTGTAGAACTCAATGATTTTGGTAAATTTACAGACATGTGCAACCATTACCACAATCCAATTTCAGACTATTTCAGATACCCCCAGAAGACATCTTATGCTTTATTTTTAGTCATTTTTTTAGTCAAATTACTGCCCTCAGCCTCATGACACCACTAGTTTATTTTCTATCTCTTAAAAAGTCACATAGTTATGCATGACTCTTTGCGACCCCATGGACTGTGGCCCACACCAGGCTCCTCTATCCATGGAATTCTCCAGGTAAAAATATTGGGAGTGGATAGCCATTCCCTTCTCTAGGGGATCTTCCCAGGGATCTAACTCAGATCTCCTGGATTGCAAGTGAATTCTTTATTGTCTGAGTCACACACTACTGATAGCAGGGTTTAACAATGCCTGTTCTCCCAGTACTGCCATTAGAGTGGTTTGTCAAAATTACTTTTTGTCAATGTGCAAAAGAGACAAATGATGTCTCAGGGTAGCTTTGGTTTGTACTTCTCTTATTATAAAGTCAATTTGATCCTTTCATATGACGATGGACCATTATATAGCTTTTTTGTGAACTGTTTATTCTGTCTTTTGTCCTTTTTTCTATACATTTTTGGGGGTATTTTTTTAACTTTGATTTTTAAGAGTTCTTTCTATATTAGATATATTGTTGTATAGTTGTTAAATCATGTCCGACTCTTTTGGGACCCTATGGACTGCACCAGTCAGGCTCCTCGGTCCATGGGATTTCCTGGGTGAGAATACTGAAGTGGGTTGCCATTTCTGAACATTTCACAATTTTAAAATGGGCAAGGGAATTAAATAAATAAATGTAATGTTATAACACATGGTCTCTTGCATCGGACCTCTTTTACTTAGCATAATGTTTTTGAAGTTGATCTATGTTGGAGCAGATACTATTATTTTGTGCTTTTTTAAAAAAATTATTATTACTGAGTAATATTCCACAGGGTGTTGCTGTAAGTTTTGCTTATCTATCTAATACCTGATAATTTGCAACCGGCAAATTGTTTTCTAAAGCAGCTGCACCATTTAACTTCCCCATCGCTATTGTATGAGGGTTGTAGTTGTTCCACATTCTCACTAACACTTGTTATTGTCTGTCTTTTCTATCATAAATCTATCTAGTGGGTGTGAAGTGGTGTCACAATGTGATTTTTAAAAACACTATTCTTATTGAGAAGAAATTCACATAACATAAGGTGGTCTCTGCACATTCTGACTGTACTAAATGCCACTGAATATTACATATGCTTTACAATGGTTAATTTTATGTTATGCAAACTTCTCCAAAGCAATTTCATACACCACAGCTAAGCAGTTATTTTCCATTACTCCTTTTCCCTGGCCCTTAAAAATCCCCAATCTGCTTTCTGTCCTAATAGTTTAGTTTTACCTATTTTGGATATTCCATATACATGGAACCGTATAGTATGTCACTTCTGTGTCTAGCTTCTTTAATTTGCGAGGTTCATCCATATCATATCATGTATCAGTACATCATTTCTTTTTATGGCTGAGTGATACTTCATGGCATATATATACATTTTATTTATCCATTCACCTTACTGATTGGTATTTGGGCTGTTCCCACCTTATGGCTATTGTGAACAGTGCTAATAGAAAGATCTGGGTACAAGCATTTTAGTGCCTATTTTCAATTTTTTAGATAAATATCTAGAAGGGAATTGCAGAGTTATGTGGTAATTGCAATTTTGAGGAAATACTAACTTGTTTTCTATAGCAGTTACACCATTTTACAAACTCTACCAGTGATGCAATGAGAATCCCAAATTCTCTACATCAAAATTACAAACATCCTAGTAGGTACAAAGTGGAATTTCATGTGGTTTTGAGTTGCATTTCCTTAATGACAAACGATCTTGAGCATCTTTTCAACTGCTAGACAACCACGTGTATATCATTTGTGTATATCTCTGGAGAAATGTGCATTGAAGTCCCTTGCCCATTTTAAATTGAGTTGTATTTTGGTTGATGAGTTGTAGGAGTTCTTTATAAATTGAGTTATATTTGGTTGATGAGTTGTAGGAGTTCTTTATAAACTGAGTTATATTTTGGTTGATGAGTTGAGGAGTTCTTTATAAACTGAGTTATATTTTGGTTGATGAGTTGTAGGAGTTCTTTATACACTGGGTTATATTTTGGTTGATGAGTTGTAGGACTTCTTTATAAATTGGGTTATATTTTGGTTGATGAGTTGTAGGACTTCTTTATATATTGAGCTATATTTTGGTTGATGAGTTGTAGGACTTCTTTATACACTGAGCTATATTTTGGTTGATGAGTTGTAGGAGTTCTTTATATATTCTAGTTACCTGACTCGTGTCAGATCTATGATTTACAAATATTATGTCTCAGTCCGTAGGTTTTCTTTTCAGTTTCTTGACAATGCCCTTCGAAGAACAAGTTTTTAATTTACATGAAGGCAAATTTACCTATTTTTCCTTTTACTGCTTCGGTTCTAAGAGTCATATATAAGAACTCATTTCAAAATCCAAATCACTCTTGAAGAAATATTTTTTTGGGATATAGAATTCTTGGCTACAGTGTTCTTTTTCTTTCAGCGCTTTAAATTTTATGAAGGATACACACAGGTATCTTAATGCTGCTACTGCTTTAAAAGCTCTGCCTCTGGCTTTTGACAACCTAATGGTAATGTGTCTTGATACGGATCGCTTCATCAGCCTGAAGAGACAGCTCTACTCTCACATTCACTGCAACATTACTCACAATAGCCAAGGCATGGAAACAATCCAAGTGTCCAGAAACGGATGAAACGATAAAGAAAAGGAGCTGTTTATGAATATATAAAATGGAATTTTATTCAGCCTTTCAAAACAGGAAATCATGTCTTTACAAAAACACACAGATGAAGCTTGAGGGTATTATTCTAAATGAAATAAGCTGGACAAAGAAAGACAAATACTGCATGGTATCCAAAAAAAAGTTGAATTCAGAAACAGAATAGACAAGAGGCTGCCAGGAGCTGGGAGACAGATTGGTAAAAAGGTACAAATTTTCATTATAAGATATGTGATGGTGATGGGTGCCTTAATTAACTCGGAGGGGGGAATTCTTTCAGAACACATACAATATACCAAGTCATCACAGTAACAATATAGTTCAGATGCAGAAATTGTAACTATTTAATGAAAATATACACAGACTGTATCTATAAACTTACCTAATAATTTGTCCTTCCTCTTCTGGAGTAGCTGGTCTTAACCCCAGAACTATGTGACATACCTAGAAATAAAATGGTAAATTAAACTTCATTGGTGCCAATGACTGGACTATAGAATATTTCACATTCTCTATATAAAATCCACTTATAGACGGGAACCTAAACTAGCAATAGCTTTTGGCTGATGAATTACCAAATGATCCACTTGAACAAATCTGAACTTTAATTTTTTTTTTTTTTTTAAGAAATAAATCATTTCAATGGAAGCAATTTTCAAATCTCTGTGATGGGTGGGCGGGGGTGGTGGTGCGGAAAGAGAGACAGAGAGAAAGAAGAAAAGGAGAAAGAAAGGAAGGAAAAAACTACTTTTTAGAATGTTTCATTAATACTATATACCTTAATTAACTCACACAGAGAATATTATCTTCTTTCCGGAAATCTGAAGAGCATACTATGGCACTTAGGTAGAAAGGTAAAGGGGAGATGCAAAGGATACTGGAAATGAAGGATAAAGGTAGCATTTCAACTTCAACAGCTCTAAGAAGAACATTAATGCTACTAGCACTAAATATGCTTTTAAAAAGAGAATTTACTTTTTATCTTTGGCCATGCCGGGTCTCTGTTGCTGCCCGGGCTTTTTCCAGCTGCGGTGAGCGAGGGCTACTCTCTTGCAGCGCCCGGGCTTCGCACTGTGGGGGAGCCTTTTCTTGCTGTGGAGCATGGCCTCTAGGGTGAGTGGGCTTCCGTAGCTGTGGCACGCAGAAACAGCAGCAGTGGCCCACAGCTTAGCTGCTCCACAGCATGTGGAACCTTCCCAGACCAGGGATCGAACCTGTGTCTCCTGCATTCGCAGGCAGATTCTTTTTTTCTGGCAGGCAAATAACCACTGGACCACCATGGAAGTTCTAAGGATGCTTTTTAAGGCTCATTTTCTCCTCAATTTATTTGCCTTCTCTAAATCATTATAAAAGAAGTTATTCCCCACTCCCCTCACCATTTTATCATGAAAAATTTCAAAAATACAGAAAAGTTGAAAGAATTTTACACTGAATACCTCATACTCATTACCTAATTCTGACATTAACATTTTATTATACTTCATCTATCCGTCCCTCAATTCATCTATTAATCCATCTTAATTTTTCCATGTATTTCAAAGTAAGTTACAGATATTAGTACAGCTCCCTGTAAATATATCAGCCTGCCTGTTTATAATTTTGTTTACCTTTTGAGGTAAAATTTACTTAACAATACACAAATTAGGTTTATGAGACTCATCCATTTATCAATAGTTCATTTCTTTTATTGTTGAGACAATACTTTTTAAAGGTTTTTTAAATTGAAATATAGTTGATTTATAATGTTGTGTTAGTTTCACATGACCTTCATCTAGTCAAGAAACAGAACATTGCTACCTCCCCCAAAGCTCCACTTTGAGTCCCTTCCCAGACACTAAGCACCCTCTGATGTATTCACTACCCTGAATTCCACACCATGGATTGCCTTTTGTCTGCTTTTCTGGTCCAATATTTCCCATCCCATATTATGTAAGATTCCTTGATGTGGTTGTGTGTAGCAGTAATATATTTATTTTTACTGCTTTAAACTAAACCATGTGTATGTAAGTATCACCATTTACTTTTAAGTATTTATTGTTGACAGGTAGTTAGGTCATTTTCTGTTTGGGGCTGTAATAAGAAGTGATTAGAAGAACTTATTCTAGATCTTTTGGTGTTCAGATATACAAGTTTCTATAAAGTATATATAAAAACAGCCAATACTTGTAAGAATTTATATTCCTTCTGGCAATGTGAAAGAGTTACACTTTCTTATTATCTTCAACAATGCTTCATTATCACTTCAAGGCTAACCATTCTAGTGGATGTCTAATGGTATTCCAAGTACAATTTTAATATGTATTTTCATTATGACTAAAGAAGTTAGCCCCCTTTCATAATTATTAGCTATTTGGATATTCTCTTTTGTGAAGTACCCATTCAGGTTTTTTGTACATTTTAATATTAAGCTTCTGCCTTGTTTCCCATTGGTTGTTGTTCTTTGTATGCCCTAGATGGGCTTCCCAGGTGGCGCTAGTGGTAAAGAACAGGCCTGCCAATGCAGGGCATGTAACAGACATTGGTTTGATCCCTGGGTCAGGAAGATTCCCCCGGAGAAGGGCATGGCAACCCACTCCAGTATTCTTGTCTGGAGAGTTCCATGGACAGAGGAACCTGGCGGACCACAGTCCAGGGGGTCAAAAAGAGTCAAACATGACTGAGCGACTAGCACACACGTGCTCTATACAGAAGTCTTTTGCTGGACACAGGTAAAGCAAATAAATTCTTATCATTTTCTTAATGGCATCTCTTGAAAAAAAGAATTCTTAATTTTACTGAAGTCCAACTTAAAACTTTCTTTGTGCTTGGTGCGCTCTGCACTGTTTAAAAACTCTTTGCAACCTCAAAGTCATTAAAATATCTATGTTATTTTCTAGACACTTTATTCTTTACTTTCCAAATTTATCAGATTTATAATCTACCTAAAATTACTTTTAAAAAACTTGTTTATTTTTAACTGCAGGATAATTGCTTTACAATGCTGCACTGGCCTCCATTGTACAACAGTGTGAACCAGCCACATTAGTTGCTCAGTTGTGTCTGACTCTTTGCAGTCCCACAGACTACAGCCCGCCAGGCTCCTCTGACCATGGAATTCTCCAGGCAAGAATACTGGAGTGGGTAGCCATTCCCTTCTCCAGGGAATCTTTCTGACTCAGGGATCGAACCTGGGTCTCCTGCATTGCAGGCAGATTCTTCACTGTCTGAGCCACCAGGGAAGCCCGAATCAGTCACAATTACACATAACAGCCCTACCATCCTAAGCCTCCCTTCCTGCTCCCATCCCCCCCTTATAGGTCATCACAGAGTACCAGGCTGGGCTCCCTGTGCCACACCGCACCCTCCTACCAGTCACCTGTTTATACCTGACAGTGTAAACATGTCAGTGTTACTTTCTCAATTCCTCCTACCCGCTCCTTCTCCTGCTGTGGCACAATTCTGTTCTCTACATCTGCATGTCTATTGCTTCCCTGCAAACAGGTTCATCACTGCTGTTTTTCTAGATTCCATACATATGCGTTAACATACAATATTTGTTTTTCTCTGACTTACTTCACTTTGTGTAACAGGGTCTAAAATTATTTTTCATGTAATGGGGTGAATAATGATGCATAGTTTTTCCCACAGGAATACTAATTAATCCAGTACCACTTACTGAAAAGACCACCCCTTCTCATCTGCAATGCAATGTCTTCTTTGTTATAAATCAAGTGATCACACCTATGTAGGTCTGTGTAAGAACTCTCAATGTTGTTCCATTGGTTGATCTAACTTTATGCAGACATCACACTGTTGTAACACTGTTGCTAGTTTATAAAAAGTTCTAATATCTGGTAATATAAATCCATTGTTCCTGAATTTCTTCTTTGCTATATTTTTGACCCTCGTACTTCCCTGTGTACTAGAATCCTCTGGTCAAGTTCTACAAAATCTCAGTGACAAAACTGAGCTTCTGGGGATTCTGATTTTGAGTGCACAAATCTTTAAGTCAACTGAAGGGGAACTGACACCTTTAACACATTGAGCCTTCCAATCCATAAATATGGGTTATCTCCCTCTGTACTGGATTTTTATTACTGTTGTAATAAATTATCACAAAATTTATAGTTTACAAGAACACAAATTTATTATCTTACAGTTATGCAGGTCAAAAGTAAGGTACAGATCTCTCCAGGCTAAAAATCAAGATGGCAACAGGGTGGTATTCCTTTCTGGAGGTCAAAGGAAGAATATGCTTCCTTCCGTTTTCCAGTGTCTAAAATTAACCCACAATCCTATGCTCATGGCTCTTTCTCTATCTTCAAAGCTAGCAGATCTGTACCTCTCTAGCCCTGCTCCCAATGCCATCTCTTTTTCTCTGACCATAGCTGGGAAAAGTTTTCCATTTCTAAGGACTCGTGTGACTAGACTGGACCCATCTGGATAATTCAGGCCAATCTGTTTACACATATATTAAGTGAACATAAAGTTTTAAAAGCATGTCTAAATATGGGATAAAGTGAGCATGGTAAAATGTAGATGATGGGTAAATGGGTACTCATGAAAAAAATCTTTCAACTGTTTAATATAATGCTGGAAACACTGACATACAAAAACAAATCTGAAGCATTCGCTTCTTTATAAATTAGAATCACAGGAAAATACTGTCACTGCAAGTCCCTGATAAGCATGAGAAAATAGTCAAGGCAATACAAAAATTCAAATGCTTTGCTACCTGAGAGCTACAGGATGATGCAAATACAAACTCAAGTGGTCAAAATGTTTATATAACTAATTATGACTTAAAATTTGAGAATATTATTTTAAGTGAGATTAAAAAAAAGAGCTAATCAATTTTCATATTATCAAGTAAGTCATTTCTGTTTACAGTAGTGATTTATATTACTTTTGTACATTTTTAATTTTCCAAAGCCATCAACTTAAATTCCTGTTGAAAATTGACAGTGGAAGAGCTGAGTGATTTAAATGGCTATTATAAGCATATCAGACTGGATATGCTTTAAATATACATTAGTTAGTAATTACCCATTAGGAAGAGTTCAATTTCCATTTATTCTAACAGTTGTGTCATAGACCTTTTTATTTATAATGGAAGATCATGATAAAGACAAAGATACCAAACTTTTCTGACTTTCACAGGGGTGCTTTTATAAGGAAAGGAAAATAAGAATCTAAAATATCACTATTAGGTCAACTTACATATTTCTGAAAAACTATGAAAAATGGAAACCATAAACTATTTTTTAAAATGGGACCAAGAGAAATATTTTAACTGAGAAAACAGTTAAAATCTGGCTGCTCATTCCTAGCAGCTATTCTTTCTTCCTTCTCTTTTGATCTTTTTTGGACCTTATAAAGAATTAGAAAAACAAAAGAAATAATTTTGCATCTAGGATAATCTCTTAACTAGAAAGACTGAATATTTTGTGAAAAATTTACAGGTGCCTATTTATGAACCGTCTCTGTTCTACAGCCTTATGAGGGGTCTTTGAAGAAAAATAGCAATTATAATGGCTTTTACAATTTAAATTATTCTGTGTCTACATTCTGCTCTGTCATGACTTTTAAGGTAAACATAATCAGCTATATTCCACTTCTCTAACACTTCATGACTCTGAGAAACTTCAGTAGGCACTCATGCTTCATCTCACCAGCTTTCACGTGGTGTGCAGGATAATGTAGTTTTTTTACAGTATCTGGTTTTGTAGCTTAGATGGCAGTACCTACTACGTAATGGAAAGATGCAGAACTGCTGGTGTCACTGCCCTCTGTATCTGTCATTTACCTTAAACATACCTGGAAAAGCAGATTCAGAAATTCATTGGCAAGAACATTTTTCACACTCCAGATTTGATAGTCTTCTAGAGTAAGATGACCCATCTGAAAGAGAAACAGTATTTTAAAAGATCTCATATCAAGAATGCCCTCGTTTTTTATTTGAGTAAAATCTGGTTTATTAAACTTTTAATGATTATTTGTCTGAAAGAAATCCAACAATTTAAGGCAGGTGCTATCTGTTCATCTGAGAAATAGGACAGCCAGGATAAATTTAAAAGTAACCAAACTTCGTTAAAGTAGTCAATGGCAATGAGGATAATTTATCACCAACCATCTTCTTCTTTCAACAACACCTGGGAAGTAACTCACATTATCTTCTGGTTCAAACGTTACCTATGGAAACTACAAAAGGCCCCAGGTAGGGAAAATGAGGTATTTGCTAATTTTGAAAGCATTTTTACAGACTCTGGATTATGTACTTTGATCCTAACAATTTTCTAAAACCCCCTTCTTAGAAATATCTAGCAACTTCATCAGAGTTCTTAGAGATTGAAAAGAACTTAATAAAAATAAAAAATGAGTATCTATATTTCCCTAAAATACAATTTCATGTTACTCTTTTTTGGTTTCAAAGTATACCAAAAATTACATTTTTCATACATTCTGTATGAAAATCACAGCAAGCTACAGGAAAAAACCTATTATAATATCCCTAACTAATAAGTGTTGTCAAACTAAGTTCAAGAATTTATTATCTGTAAAGTACATGCTTATTTCTATTACATGGTTATTCTGGGTGCTATTAAAGAACTCAGAAGAGACCTTTTCCTATATTACTTTAGAAATTTTGTAAAACAATGTATGTATCCAGATTAAGATAGTCATTTCCATCATCTCCTTATGGTCCCTCCCAGTTGAATCACTCATCTGCAAAACCACCATATAACACCTATTACCATTTGCTGGTTTTGTCTCTATTCTCAAACTTCATATAAATGGAATCATACAATGTGTTTTCATTTTTCCAGTGTTTCCTTTGCTCAGTACAAGGTTAGCCTTTCTATAACTTATTAAAATGGGAGAAATAAAGATTATAAACTGTAGATGGCAAGGGCTTTGTTTACTTAATTTCTATAACATGCCTACCTTATAAAATATAAATGTTTTTATGTACATAATACTTCAGTGGAGTTGTTTAAAGATGGAATAGGCTTTGCTTGCTTCGACAGCACATATACTAAAATTGGAAATATAGAATGGGCTGTCTTTAGAGACAACTTGGAGGGACTGTAACCACTGGTCCAAATAAGCACTTGGTTGAGACAATGTAGAAGAGATTTAAATATATATACCAGCTACATATACCAATTCAAAGTATGAGGTATTTTTAGAAAAAAATCAGTCCCAGCTGGACTCACCTTTGTGGTGTCATGTGCATTCAATATGCCTTCTACAATGTCACATAGATCCATGCATAATTCCTGTAAAAACAGAAACCCAAAGAAGTAATTAGAAAAAAGCAGATATCATTTTTATTAGTCAGTGACTAAGTTTATGATGTTGGGCTTCCCTCGTGGCTCAGAGGTAAAGAATCTGCCTGCCAATGCAGAAGACATGGGTTCAGTCCCTTGGTTGGGGAGATCCTAAGAAGGAAATGACAACCCACTCCAGTTTTGGTGCCGGGAGATCCTAGGGACACAGGAGCCTAGCCAGGGTACAGTCCATGGGGTTGCAAAGGAGTCAAACACAACTCAGTGACCAAGCAATAACAAAAGTATATGATATTTTGGTCAAATATTTATAATACATTCAGTTTATTAAATTTTCAAAGGCAAATTCTCTTCCCAATTTTGTACTTTTAACTACAGATATTTTGAGTAGCATAATATAGCAACTAGAAGTCAGAGCAAATCCTTTATTGTTGATCTCTTTAAAAGTTTTATTCACTCCATTTTCCTGTTGGTGTGAAGTTTACATGCACCAAAATGTATATACAAGCAGAATTTACCGGTATATCATCGGTGCGGTTGTCCTTCCAGACCTCTAAGAGTGCAACCACCATGTTTCTCAGCTCAACCCTGGAGAGAACTCCATCACGGTCAACATCAAACACCTTGAAACAAACTAAACAAAAGAAACTCTTTTGGAGGGAAATCACTTTTATACTCTGAAGTACAATACATATTACTAGAAGCTGCCCTAGTAAAATTATTAAGTTTCTCAAGCAAGTACATTCTGGATTAAGTTCTCATCTAGAGCAGATTATGTCATGGAAGTCCTCTGAACTTGTAGAGCTTCCTGTACACATTTCTAAGTTTCTCTCTCCAAATCATTAGCCAGGCTGGAGAACCTTATCCTTCCCCCAAATCTAGAGTTAAATTCCTTATAAACTGAAAAATATTAATAAGATCCAAGTTACTACAGTCAAAAGCTTCTTGATGAAAGTGAAAGAAGAGAGTAAAAGAGTTGGCTTAAAGCTCAACATTCAGAAAACTAAGATCATGGCATCTAGTCCCATCACTTCCTGGCAAATACATGGGGAAACAGTGGAAACAGTGTCAGACTTTATTTTTGGGGGCTCCAAAATCACTGCAGATGGTGACTGCAGCCATGAAATCAAAAGACGCTTACTCCTTGGAAGGAAAGTTATGACCAACCTAGATAGCATATTCAAAAGTAGAGACATTACTTTGCCAACAAACATTCATCTAGTCAAGGCTATGGTTTTTCCAGTAGTCATGTATGGATGTGAGAGTTGGACTGTGAAGAAAGCTGAGTGCCAAAGAATTGATGCTTTTGAACTGTTGTGTTGGAGAAGACTCTTGAGAGTCCCTTGGACTGCAAGGAGATCCAACCAGTCCATCCTAAAGGAGATCAGTCCTGGGTATTCATTGGAAGGACTGATGCGAAAGCTGAAACTCCAATACTTTGGCCACCTCATGCGAAGAGTTGACTCATTGGTAAAGACCCTAAGGCTGGGAGGGACTGGGGGCAGGAGGAGAAGGGGGACAGGAGGCAGAGGGTGAGATAGCTGGATGGCATCACCGACTCGATGGACATAAGTTTGGGTAAATTCCAGGAGTTGGTGATGGACAGGAAGGCCTGGCGTGCTGTGATTCACAGGGTCGCAGAGTCGGACATGACTGAGCAACTAAACTGAACAATTAGAAATACTACCATTTGCTAATTAACATCAAATGAATCACTCTATCTTATTAACTTGCACTAGCAAAAAATAATTTAAAAAAAATTAAGGCAATAATAAACCTCAACTGAGAAGCAAAGATGTCAGTCTCTTTATTTAGTATTTGAACTTTAATGGAAACAAATAATCTATCATAAGGTCACATTGGAATAATAGTATACCATATCAAAGAAGAAAAAAGAAATCTAACAAGTAACATATCCAAAATAGGGAACATTTGTGAAACTGTATTTTTGAAAGACATAGAGATAATGACTTTTGTAAATATATTAGAATTAGATTCCAATTAAATGTAAACTTACATTTTCTCAAACTGGTTAAGATTTATTAAAGCAATATACTAATGCTTATAAATTATGGCATAACATTTTTAGCTAGGTTTAAAAGACTTTTAGTATTTAATAAAATTGTGTTTTGATCATAAATTTCGTTTTGTTAATAAAGTATTAATGTATAGAAGTGACAGAAAATAAATTATAATTCAAGTCATGTAAGATACAAAATTTTCTATATAGACTACCAGAAAATATTTTCTAAATGCTTAACATTTTCAAAGATATCATGATCGATATAGTTCATTTATTATGAATTGTACCTTCATCTGGAAAATCAACCCCATTACTAATGACAAAGATTCCAAATCACTCCACAGTAAAAAAAAAAAAAAAAGATGACTAAATCCTTACAGTGACTTCACTAGAACTTCAACATAGATATTTGCCAAAGTAATGAAAATTTAAGTCTTAATCCACAGATGATTTCTACATGAATGAATGCTGATATTTTTCTCCTTATCGTTTGCAAATTTTGTGACAATGTTTAACACACTCACATTTTTGTCTTTCAGCCAGAGGTCCTCTGCAGCAAGCTGATAACCCACAGGATATCTCCTTAAAATCTATGTGATTATCACGATTTTCATCAAAAGCATTAAATAAACCTGTAAAATAGGAAAAGACAACATAAATCAGAATCAACAAATTTCCTAATGTTAACGACATGTTTATGAAAGGCATGCCTTTTTCCCATAAACTACTGAATTAAAAATAAAAGTTTATCAGTAGCTCCCACTGTCTCAGGAAGGTTTTTTTTTCCTGATATAATTATAAAACTTAACTTTTTAACAGAAAATACATTACTATCATTTAGTGTTTGGTTCTGTTTGCCTGCCTGTCTCTATCTTATATCAAATCCTATAGCTAAAAATGACTATAGTATGTAAAAAATAAAAACAAATTAAAAAAATTAAGAACCGGAAAAAAAAAAAGCCAGAGACCACAACTATCCTTATTTGGAAAGAATGAGAAGAAAAAAGAAAAAAGAAGAAAAGTTGAACTGCATATATCAAAGATATACTGTGCTGTTATTAATAAGCTCCATTAAGCTCTTTCATGAGGCAAAAAAAAAAAAAACAACACTATAAGAGAAAGAAATTCTGTATTGCAGTTTTCTTTGTGCTACTTAATATTATAAATATTTTAAATTTCAGAAATAAAAGGGAATTTATACTGTGGTTTTCAAACTTTTAATATGACATAGAAATGAAATAATTTTTTTTCAAATAAAATGACTTATCACTCTCTAATTCTAAAAAGATTAAAAACACAACTGCACTTCTGAAGTAGGTGATGTCCTATCTGTTCAGGTTCCCCTAACAAGTATTTCTGAAATACACAGGGAATGTGAAGAATACAGATAGTCTACAAGACTCTACTTCTGTGCCCTCAGTTTAAAGAGTAGGAAAATCATAGCTAAGGAGGAGTTAAACAACTTGCCAAAAGAAAGTTTAACAATGTCTGAACCAGAAGAAAATCCCAAGTATTCAGACTCCATATGTGGTTTTTGTGATATCACCTGACAACTACTGTTTACACTTCCATCTTTTTAGGTGATAGCAATGAGAAATTTAGGGCTAAGTGAGAGCTGTAGATATGGTCCAGTCCAGTGGTTTCCTAATCTTTTTTTGGGTGGTGGAAGGAGTGACACTACAGTGGAACCTTTCTCTTCTTTTTTTTAAATTTTTGCTGTGCCATGCACAGGATCCTACTTCTCAACCAGAAATTGAACCCAGGCCCTTGGCAGTGAAATCGAGGAGTCCTAACTGCTGGACCATTAGGGAATTCCCCAGTGAACCTTCTTATGTGAAACAAAAATTGTGGAGGTTCTTGAGCTGAGGAAGAGGTGGGGCTGTATGTGGAAGCCCAGAGCTTTCCCTGCTCAGTGGCCACCTCCCTAATCCCTGCACTACAGGAGTGTTTCTGAGGCACGCATAGGAGTACAGTTTCATAACCACTGTCATGGTCAAAACATTTTATATATGAGAATATACAGGTGAGAGGGAGGCTTCCCAGGTGGACCTAGTGGTAAAGAACCTGCTTGCCAATGCAGGAGCCACAAGAGAACCCAGGTCCCTGAGTGGGGAAAATTCCCTGGAGGATGGCATGGCATCCCCCCCAGTATTCTTGCCTAGAGAATCCCATGGACAGAGGAGCCTGGCAGGCTACAGTCCATGGGGTCAAAGAGTTGAACATGACTGAGTGACTAATTAGCACATATGTACAGATGAGAGAGCTAAACTGACTTATGCAAGGTTACGTAAGTAGAACAGGATGCTCAAGACTATAATCTTAATTCCCAATTTAATTTTCCTCCCCACCAAACTATTTGAAAGAAGCCTGCAAACCTATAACATTATGGCCTTTTAGAGTAAAGATGTATTGGTTAGAAATAAAAGCTGGTCTCATGTGTGTTTAGCAAGGAACATCATAGAAACAGAATGATTCCTACCTTCACTTAGAGATGGACGAATTGGTGGTGAAACCAATGGGCCAAATGTCTCTAAATCGAATCGTCCAGTTCGGGATTGAGCCTTCAGCAACCAATAGCGTTTCTCCAGATCAATGATGTCTGATTCCTCCACTGAGAGTCAAATCAAACAAGATCATAAAACCTCAGTCTTCTCTTCTAGGCAGTCAGTTAGCTCATCCTGATAATGCAACTTCTAAGGATATATTTAAATTTCTCAGTTATACTGCTAACAACTACCCAAAACAAAACTCCGAAAAACAAACACATTATACCTAAAATGAAATGAAAAGTAACCCAAATTAACATAAAACAGGTTTTAAAATGGAATTTTTTTCCCGGTAGGCTGCTTTAAGTCTAACATATAAATAGTAAACAACTGAGATGTTTCATTCTGGTTCCCACAACATTTTTATCTGTACTCATTTTTGGTAATATTTAATCTCTATCCTGGATTTGATGATTTTATATATGTATATATATATATATATATTTTTTTTTTTTTTCTTTTCTCTCCTGGCTGTACTGTAAACACCCTAACAGAAGGATTCCATGTCTGATTCATCCTGTTGATATGGTAACTACTTACACATTGAATACTTATTAAAGAAACGAAAAGAACAGGATAAAAGATGTTAAAAGTAATGAAGTTCCCTTCGATGTTCACCTGAAACTATCACAACACACTGTTAATTGGCTAATTCCCATTATATAACAAAAAATTAAAGATATATATTAAAAACCCCCCAAATTATGAAGTCAATAAACAAGAAAGAAAGATTCCAATTTATAATGTGATAGGTAATAGGGGCATCATGAAAACATGACCAGCTTTTTCTCCTCATTCATCAGAAAATGCATTTTCTTAAAAAAAAATCACAGATAATATCTAACTATGGTTACATTCTATATGTGTGGTTTTCTTCCTTCCAAGGAACAAAGACTGAAAAAATTACTAGAATCTCAGTGACCTGTAAGGCAATATCAAAAGTACAGCAAGGCTTCCCTGGTGGCTCAGTGGTAGGAGTCCACCTGGGTTTGATCTCTGGTGCAGGAAGATCCCACATGTCGTGAGGCAACTAAGCACATGTGCCATGACTACTGATCGTGCTCTCCAGAGCCTGTGCTCTGCAACTACTGAATCCTGCTCACTGTAGAGCCCACGCTCCACAACAAGAAGCCCTCTCCCTGCAACTAGAGAGGAGCCCTCAAAACTAGAGAAAAGCCTGCGCAGCAGCAAAATTCAGCACAGCCAAAAATAAAATAAAATTTTCTTAAAAGCACAGCATATATATTATTGGGGTCTCAGAAAAATGCGGGCAGAAAATGTTTAAAACAATTAACAGCTGAAAAATTTTCAAATTTGATAAAAACTATAATCCCATAATCCAGAAGTTCAATGAACCCTGTGTAAGAAAAATTCAAAGAAAACCAAATGAAGGTAAGATGTAACCAAGTTGCTGATAAAGAAAAACATCTCTAAAGCAGCATGAGAGAGGAGAAAAAATACATTATAACCAGGGGAATTAAGCAATGATTTCTCTTCAGAAACAAGGCAGCCAGAAGACAATGGGGCAGGGGGAGGGGAAGAGGATCAAAAAGGAGAAAAAAAACTAAAACTCTATTAATCTCAAATTCTATAACCTATGAAAACTCCTTCAAAAATAAAGGTAAAATAAAGCAGTTTTTTGACAAACAAAAGCTGAGAGAATTCATCAACAGCAGAACTATACCAAAAAGAATATAAAAAGATGTTCTTCAGATTAAGTTAAGTGATACCAGATGGAAACCACTATCTATACAAAGGAATGATGAAAACAAGAAATGCTTGGCTCCTAACGTCTATCTGATATCATTAATCATAACAGATTGTGGGTGGGCGTTTAGATGCAGCTCTGGTTAGACGAAGTATACCTCTAGTCCAAATGTTCTGAAGGTGAGCTCATATTTCTATTCCAGAGAGCCCAGAAACTACCAGTTGTTTAATCTAGAGGTCTACAAATTTTAGCCTCATTGGCTGCATGCATGTTTGTATAAATGTTTTATTAGCACACAATAACATTTACAGACAGAGTTTATGGTTGCTAATATGTTACAATGGCAGAGTTGAATAATTGTAATGAAGAGCCATATGGCCCACAAGTCTGAAATATTTACTGCCTTTTTAAGAATATGTTTGCCATCCCTGAATTGAAATTGCACAACCACAAGACTCCAACTCCATAAAATGACAGCATCTGAGGACCACAGAGTCTTTAGACTGCAACCTTCAAAGATTCTGAGACTTCAAAACTGTGAGCCCATGAAACTGCCAGCCTATGAAACTGCCTAGCCTCAGTCTCAGCAAAATTTCCACAGGACAGAACTACTGTCTGGAGATGATTATCTCCTGACTTTGTGAAGGTAACACAGGCAGAGATCTCAAGGAGGCAAGGGGTCCAATCATGGAGAAAAAACACTTTATAGAGAAGGAACAAGGATAGAGGCTTTGAGATGAGAGCATGCCTTGAAAGCTCAAGGAAGAGAAAGAACAAGAGTAGCTAAAGTGAAGTTAGTAAGTGGAGGGAATAATAATAATAGTCTTGATGAAAGTGAAAGAGGAGAGTGAAAAAGTTGGCTTAAAGCTCAACATTCAGAAAACTAAGATCATGGCATCTGGTCCCCTCACTTCCCAGGAAATAGATGGGGAAACAGTGGAAATAGTGTCAGACTTTGTTTTTTGGGGCTCCAAAATCACTGCAGATGGTGATTGCAGCCATGAAATTAAAATACGCTTACTCCTTGGAAGGAAAGTTATGACCAACCTAGATAGCATATTCAAAAGCAGAGACATTACTTTGCCAACAAAGGTCCGTCTAGTCAAGGCTATGGTTTTTCCAGTAGTCATGTATGGATGTGAGAGTTGGATTGTGAAGAAAGCTGAGTGCCAAAGAATTGATGCTTTTGAACTGTGGTTTTGGAGAAGACTCTTGAGAGTCCCTTGGACTGCAAGGACATCCAACCAGTCCATTCTAAAGGCTATCAGTCCTGGGTGTTCTTTGGAAGGAATAATGCTAAAGCTGAAACTCCAGTACTTTGGCCGCCTCATGCAAAGAGTTGACTCATTGGAAAAGACTTTGATGCTGGGAGGGATTGGGGGCAGGAGGAGAAGGGGACGACAGAGGATGAGATGGCTGGATGGCATCACCGACTCAATGGACATGAGTTTGGGTGAACTCTGGGAGTTGGTGATGGACAGGGAGGCCTGGCGTGCTGTGATTCATGGGGTCGCAGAGAGTCAGACACGACTGAGCAACTGAACTGAACTGAAGGAGAGAGTAGGAGGAGATAAAGTCAGCAAGAAAACGGTGGTCAGATTATACAGGCCACTGGAAGGATTCTGATTTTAAGTAAAACTATGAACCACTGGAGGGTCTGAAGCAGAGGAGTGCCATGATCCAACCAACAACCACTTTTGACTGCTGAGTTAGGAATAGCCTGGTGGGAAGCTAAGAAGAGAAGTGTGTTTAAATCAATACATGCAGTTAAAAAACATAAAGACTACAATAGATTAACAAGTACAAGACATACAATTCATAAAAATGGGGAGAACTTTTCACTAAGAATAAAATGTCATTTGAAAAGAACAATTTAAACAGAATCATGCTACTTCTCTGCTTCAAAACTTTTTAACCCTCTTTCCCAAGATAGCATGGCTATTTCCACAGGTCCATCAGACCTTTTCTCTTATGTCACATTCTCAGATCCTTCAAAGTCCATCCCATCCAATGACATTCCTCCACCCCTTTCCTTCTTTATTTACTTTGCTCTCTATGACTCATTTGTTTTGTTTATTGCTGTCTCCTCCAACTAGAACATATACTCCTTGTAGGCAGGTTTTTGGGTCTATTTTATTCTTTGCTATGTTCTAAAACTTAGAATAATACCTGGTACATTTTGAGCACTCCATAAATATTTTTTAATGGACAAATAGCTTACAAGTTACCTGGGAAGACAAGAACAATGTATTTTAAATTTCCAGTGACTTCAAAGCATTCATTCTTACACTATTTCTTAGCAGTTTTAATAAAAATTTCAGGGGAAAACTTGTCCCCATCAGCAAGAGATCTAAGAGATAGTCAAATCAACGTACGTATTGTACTGTATTTATGTAATTATCATAGTCATAAAAACTGGTTAATAACTGAAAACATATTCCACCAACTTACATAAAATTTTAAGAAAAAAACTACTCCTTTGGCTTGACCTTCAAGGGTCTCCCGGGACAGAAAGCTAATGTTTCTCTGTCTTTCCTTCCTATCCCCTACTCTACTCTGATGCTCACTATGTCTAAGATCTAAAAGAGAGTATTTACTTAAAGGACTGAGGAACGACTTTTTTTTTTTTAAACAAAAAATAAAAATCCTTTGCTGGGAGAACAAAATTTTGTACACATCATCTTATACATCAGTAAATGAAAGAAGTGAGATTTTCAGAAAGACACTCTTCTAATTTATTCTTAAGTAGAAAGAAAAGTTCATGGGAATAACTATATACCTGCCATAACTGAAAACAAAAAAGGCTTTGAGTCACGTAATTAGTCCCCACAATTTACAAAGACGAATGCTCTCCTGGAAAGTTCTTGCCTTGCCTATCCTAGAACATACACTCTTAAAACCTACAGAGAAGGAGTCCAGGAGCAACAGTGAAGTTACCCTACACTTGAAGTAAGGGCTTCCCTGGTGGCAGTAAAGAATCTGCCTGCAAAGCGGGAGACCTAGGTCTGATTCCTGGCTCTGGAAGATCCCTTGGAGAAGGAAAGGGCAGCCCACTTCAGTATTCTTGCCTAGAAAATCCCATGGACAGAGGAAACTGTCAGGCTACAGTCCATGGGGTTGCAAAGAGTCAGACACTGCTGAGTGACTAAATCAGAAAGTAGTCACATTCCCTTCCCACTTCTTGAAGTAAAGGAAACTAATCACTTATTATTTACTAAAAGTAATAAGTAACTGAGTGATAAGGATATAAGATAATGTATTTTATGAAGTTAAAAAATGAAAATAACACTAAATTGATTTAAAAATTTGTATTACTTGTTTTTATTAAACTATTGATATATTTTGCTACATGAAAAATATTTAAAATGTAGGTAATCAAAAAAAGGAAAAGGAAACACAGTTCTTTGGCTTCATTTAACTACAATGATAAAGGTACTTAATCGTCACCTGGGTTGTTTGGGAAGATTACATCTAATAATTTCATTCTATCATCTATACCACTGTATGATTTTTCACATTACACAAAATCCTAGTTCAGAGGGATTTTTTTTGCTATGCCTTGTGGCTTGCAGGATGCAGAATCTCAATTCCCCAACCAGGGACTGAACCCAGGCAGCAACAATGAAAGTGCCGAATCCTAACCACCAGGGAACTTCCCCTAGTTCAGTTTTAAATAATCAATGGGATAAATTCATTCTTAAGATTTTACCGAAAAATCATCAAAAGTGAGTCAAAGTCACTCAGTCGTGTTTGACTCTGCGACCCCATGGATATACGGTCCATGGAATTCTTCAGGCCAGAATACTGGAGTAGGTAGCCTTTCCCTTCTCCAGGGGATCTTCCTGACCCAGGAACTGAACAGAGGTCTCCTGCATTGCAGGCGGATTTTTTACCAACTGAACTATCAGGGAAACCCAAAATCATCAAAAAAGATGACACAATAAAAGATACAATTTTCACACAAGGTACATGTCTCAGGTACATACAATATAACTATCATATATTTTTTCTTATTTAACCAAATAACAAATATATTACATCCATACTACATTCATTACTATAATGTAACCTCTTGATGAATCAACCTTTGCAAAGGTTCAATTACTTTGCAACTGGAATTGATTTTTAAAATTATATGAAACTTCTATGAGTTGTCAACTGAACTGCTGAGAAAAAAAATAACTAACTTTATTTTCACTTAAAGAAGTTAGAGGTAATAATTGCAGTAGTTACTCTATTTGCAATTCATACATCAATACCAAAACTTCTATTTTATTTGCTAAACAGGAATGAATTTATCACCCACCTATTGGTATAATTTTTTCTGGTTCACAACAGTAGCATAACATATTCCCAACAGTCTAAATAGTTCTTGGCCTGCCCTTTGGGCCATCCTAATCAAGTCCCACCTTACCGGAAGGCTCCAGCTGCAGAAAGTGCTTTTTAATGCCAGAATTGGATTCTCATTTAAAAACAAAAACAAGGCTCAGGAAAATACCAAGTATTTTCAAAGAGTAATACAGTTCTGCAACATTTCTGAGAAAGCAACCTGTTCTCAAAAGCAATGACCTTCTGCAATCTACTTAAGCTTTACATCATTACAACCAGATAAGAAGATAATGAAGAGGATATTGAAGAAGGGACATGAAGATTTACTAGGCAATTGATGACCCAAGAATCACTCAAGTACTTTTTGCTTACACAAAGGAGGTCTTAACATTGCAAACTAAAATGTGGCAAGGTAATATAATAATATGTATATTTTAGTTGAGATAATAAAATAGAGACTATATAAATTTGACTCAGATAAGAAAAGAAAAACAATGAAAAAAGAGTTCAATGGCCCTAAAATTAGCCCCAAATATTTATAAATTACCTCAGGATCTAGATTCTACTATTTGAAACACATATTTACAGAAAGAATTAGCACACATATTTTCTTCTAAATAATATACCTGAACTCTATGAAAATATGATCATCATTAAGGAAAATAATTTTCAATTTAAAACACAGTCCTTAAAAATCATAGTTCTAATTACCTATTTCACTGCTGGTAAATGGGCAATCTCAATGATCTTGCTGGATCCAGTGAAATTAATTATTAAAGAGAAATTCAAAATAATAATCATTTGAAGGTATCCCAAGGGGAGAAAAAAAGGAAATTGGAAAAGTGAGCCTGCAAGGCTGTCCAAAGTAAGTCTGAGGAAGATGGCTCACCGCAACCACAACTACCACACGAGCACCTCCTTTTACCTGCAATCACAAACTACTCATACAAGATTAAAGAAGCAAAATGATGTGTCAATAAACTGTCTTCAAATCCTAAAGTGATAATAATATGCACTCTGGGTTCTCACATCCTAATTTCAGCACCTCTTAGCTATCTGATCTTGAGAAAAGTTTCTTTAACTCTTCATAGCTGTGGTTTCCTAATTTTTGGAATGGAGATAAAATTAACTCCAGAGGTGGTACAGGCTTAAATGAGACAATGTACCAGGAGCACAGTGCTTCCTTTAGTGAGTGCTCAGTCTGCATGTGGTAAACTGGAACCTTCTTAAAATGGCAACCCACTCCAGTGTTCTTGCCTGGAGAATCCCAGGGATGGGGAAGCCTGGTGGGCTGCCGTCTATGGGGTCGCACAGAGTCGGACACGACTGAAGCGACTTAGCAGTAGCAGCAGCAGCAAACATTTTTGGGGGGGGCTTCCCTGGTGGCTCAGAGGTTAATCATTTAATATTTGGCAAACATTCAAAAAGACATTTTATGTGTCTGACATTGTGCTAAAAATTAGACATGACTGTGAACAAAATAATTGTATTCAGATTATAGTAGAAGAGAAAATGGGTCATTTTAATCTAGTGTGGAAAGTACAACAAAGGAACAGAGACAGTTTTCAGAGAGCTCATTAGCAGATAGGCCCTCCCTGGTGGCTCAGAGGTTAAAGTGCCTGCCTCCAATGTGGGAGACCAGGGTTCGATCCCTGGGTCGGGAAGATCCCCTGGAGAAGGAAATGGTAACCCACTCCAGTATTCTTGCCTGGAAAATCCCACGGACGGAGAAGCCTGGTAGGCTACAGTCCATGGGGTCGCAAAGAGTCGGATACGACTGAGTGACTTCACTTTCACTTTCCTAGAAGTTTTGATATTAAAAAAATGAGGTACACACAGAACATCTAAGAGTTGACCAGGGAAAGGAAAAAAGAGTGTAGCAGAAGGATATTACAAACAAAGGCAAAAACACGTGTAAAAATCTCTATGGAAAACAGGTAGTATTACGTTGGTGCAAAAGTACTTCCAGCTTTGCAATGCTGCACTTTGCCATTTGACACAGGAACATATTCTTAAATAAATGTGGCTATGTTATACATCATCTTAATGTGCATTTCTCACTTTACATTTTTTTTTGCTAATGACTTATTACTTGATGTGTATTTTATATTTATTTTATACTAGGGAAATGATGTCAGGCAAAAAGCAAATTTGAGTGATTTTCTTATTCACATTCAAAATAGGTTATACAGCAGCAGACATAACTCGGAACATCAACAACGCATTTGGTCCAGGACCTGCTAACTAACGTACAGTGCAGTGGTGTGCTCTTTGCAAAGGAGACAAGAGTCTTGAAGATGAGGAGTGTAGTGGCCAGCCATCAGAAGTTGACAACAACCATTTGAGAACAACCATCAAACCCGATCCTCTTACAACTACATGAGAAGCTGCTGAAGAACTCAACACTGACCACTCCATAGTCATTTGGCATTTGAAGCAAACTGGAAAGATGAAAAAGCTCGATGAACGTGTGCTGCATAAACTGACAGCAAATTTAAAATATCATCATTTTGAAGTGTGGTCTTCTTCTATTTTACCCAACAAAATAAACCATTTCTCGATAGGACTGTGATGTGCGACAAAAAGTGGATTTTGTATGACAACCAGCGACGACCACCTCACTGGCTGGACTGAGAAGCTACAAAACACTTCCCAAAGCCACACTCAAATGAAAATAAGGTCATGATCACTGTTTGGTGGTCTGCTGCCTGTCTGACCTACTACATCTTTCTGAATTCTGGCGAAACATTACATCTGAAAAGTATGCTCAGCAAACTCATGAGAAAACTGCAATGACTACAGCTGGTACTGGTCCACAGAATGGGCTCAATTCTCCACGACAAGGACCGACAGCACACCATACAACCAATGCTTCAAAAGCTGGATGAGCTGGGCTGTGAAGTTTTGCCTCATCTGCCATATTCACGTGACCTCTTGCCAACTATCACTTCTTCAAGCATCTCAACAGCTTTTTGCAGGTAAAATGCTTCCACAACCAGCAGGAGGCAGAAAACACTTTCCAAGAATTCCTAGAATCCCAAAGTACAGATTTTTATGCTACAGGAATAAACAAACTTGACTGTAATGGGTCCTATTTTGATTAATAAAGATGTGTTTGAACCTAGTTATAACGATTTAAAATTCATGGTCTGAAACCGCAGTTACATTTGCACCAACCTAATAATAGGACAGACAAGCAAAGAATAACCGTTCTATTCTGCTATAATTTAAAAAAAAAAAAAAAGGAAAAGGAGAACCTATAAGAAGGATTTATGCTATGGACCCACAATAAAAGACAAAAAACAAGAAAGAACTTTACTTTCCAGTGAGTGACACCTTCCCACCCCCTGCCAAAAAAAAAAAAACAGGAATGTTAAAAATGGCAATTCAATCTAGAATTAGTAGACAGTTCAGTTAGAATGTAGACATTCCAAAGCATATAAAGGATGAGCCTTCAAATTCAAGCAGAGCTTCCAAACTGTGTTTAGACAGGACTGTGCATATACAATAGTAGGGGATTCAATACACTAAATTTGTAAAAAGTTGATTAAAGCAAATTACATTTGGAGTTTATAGTCTGTCTCCAAAGTTCAACACTATGTGATGCTACATAATAATGAACAAAATGGGTGAGGAAAGGGTACTACAAGGAAAAAACCAAATGATTAGTCTTAGAAAGTAGAATCTTCTTTCAGATATCAACAATAATGATGACAACAACAATAAAATCTGTACCAAACTATTTCAAATATTTAAACTATATAGAAAATGTTTATGTTATCTATACATGTTCTCCAATTTGGAATATCATCAAAATGTGTAAAAATTAACTTGTCAATAAAACACTATATATATATATATATACATTTGACAAAAAAAGATCTTTTTAGGAAATCTAATCTTAGGTATTTAAGTAGCAAATTACAAAATAAAAACATATCATAAAAATCTGTTGTTGATAAAAATTTGTTGAACAATTTGACCTTTTGGCTGAAGTTCTAATTCATGAAATTCCCTGGCAGTCCAATAGTTAGGGCTCAGTGCTTTCACTGAGTCCCTGGTTGCGGAATTGAAATCCTGCATGGCCAGAAATCCAAAAAGTTCTAATCCAATTTCTTAAATTTAAATAAAAGGTAAAGTAACAACAGTTTGGAATCTTAAGTTCTAAAAACTACTGGCCATGACAAAATCTAAAATCTTGTATAAATCAAATCAGTTAATTATTCTAAACTCTGTACTGAATATACAGTATTCAGTGTGTAATAATATAAACAGTGACCCAGTTTCATCTGTGATATACATAAAAGAGAAAAAATTTGATTAAAAATGGCAGATGTTCAACTTACTAGACTTCAAGTTTTACTGTATAATAGTAAAGTGAAAAAGTAAATGTATCTGTACTCTAACATAAATGTTATTTACAAGTGAAAACTTGTAACTCCTTTTTGTTTCCTAGATACCTTGGCTTATTACACAAATTTAAATAGAGTCACTGATGCTTTAAAATAAATATCTACTTATAAATGATAAGTTAATAACATTCTCTATTTTTATCCCAATTTTCCACATTCCTAATATATTATTTGAAAAGATTAATGTACCAAATATTTTTGAGTGGAAAACCCTGCAATGTGGTCCACAGTGAACTGCTTAGCCAGAAGCTTAGAATTTATAACTAATACAACAAATCAGTCATCAGAATATAAACCTGCCTATGTCAGAATGTCTATAAGAAATTTAGCAGTAATTCTGATTTTATGATAATGCTTTCACAGGAAAGTCCACTAAGAAAGCAGCTATTTGCTGAAGCCAGGAGCAATTGAGTTGTCTGTTATACCTTTATTTTTATAAATTGTAAAGAAAAGGAAAGCAAATTGGTAAGGGAAACATTTTCTTCCTATTGACATGGATGAGTTAATTTTTATAGTGATCTACAGTCCTCTGTTAGAAAATTGCTTGTTCCCAAAACAATTTCTAGAAAATTGCTTATTCCCAAAACAATTACTCTCTGAGAAAGTGGGATGAAGCTCACTGACATTTCCTAGCCAAGTGTTTACTAATACAAGAGGATGAAGGGAATCCCTTGATGGTCCACTTGTTAGGACTCTGTGCTTCCAATGCAGGGGACACAGGTTCAATCCCTGGTCAGGCCTTGCAGCACCTCCAAAAAAAAGAAAAAAAGAGGATGCATATTCATTGTAAAGCACCAATTCTATACCAGGCACAATGCTGAGTCCTTTAAAAAAGGTAATATTTCACGTAGCACCATATGCTACTGGAAATGCTGCTTCAGTATAAGGATTATTTTGAGTTGAAGGCAAATGAGAAGCAGCAGATATAAGAAAAGCTCTCTAGTTCCCCCTACTGGCCTAATTTGAAAAGATGGCTTGCCAACCCCTCTAGCAGGACCCAGGGAAAGGAGCAGTGACCTCCACAAGAGACTGAGCTAGAACTGCCGTTGAGTGTTGGAGTGTCTCCTGTGGAGGCACGTGTCAGCAGTGTTCTGCTTTGAGGACAGGGGCTCTGGCTGCAGCAGACCTGGGAGGCACGGCATATGGCATACGTCCTCTTGGAGGAGGTCACCATTAGCTCCACTATAGAGCTGCTGAGCAGAAGACAAACAAACTGGAGAACAATTACAACAAAGAAGTTCCCGCACTCTTGGAAAAGTTCTGGCACCCACAACAGATTTCCCAACCTGGGGATCCAGCAGAAGAACCGAGATCTCCCAGGGAATCTGACTTTGAAGGACAGTGGGATTTGATTACAGAACTTCCACAGGACGGGGAAACATTCTAGGAGGGCACAAACACAACACTGTGCACACCGGGACCCAGGAGAAAGGAGCAGTGAGCCCACAAGTGCAGTCAGACTCGCAAGTGAGCGTCCAGGAGTCTCCGGCAGAGGTGTGTGTCCACAGCAGCCTGTCTCGAGGTCAGAGGCACTGACTACAACAGACAGTCCTGAGAGCTGCAGCATGCTGGCTCCTTTTGAAGGAGGTCGTCATTACCCCTACCATAGTTTGGTCTCACTGAAAGATGAACTCCCCAGGTCAGTAGGTGACCAATATGCTACTGGAGAAGGGTGGAGAAATATTAATAACCTCAGATATGCAGATGACACCACCCGTATGGCAGAAAGTGAAGAGGAACTAAAAAGCCTCTTGATGAAACTGAAAGAGGAGAGCGAAAAAGCTGGCTTAAAGCTCAACATTCAGAAAACGAAGATCATGGCATCCAGTCCCATCACTTCATGGGAAATAGATGGGGAAACAGTGGAAACAGTGTCAGACTTTATTTTTGGGGGCTCCAAAATCACTGTAGATGGTGACCGCAGCCATAAATTAAAAGATGCTTACTCCTGGGAAGAAAAGTTATGACCAACCTAGATAGCATATTCAAAAGCAGAGACATTACTTTGCCGACTAAGGTCCGTCTAGTCAAGGCTATGGTTTTTCCTGTGGTGATGTATGGATGTGAGAGTTGGACTGTGAAGAAGGCAGAGCGCCGAAGAATTGATGCTTTCGAACTGTGGTGTTGGAGAAGACTCTTGAGAGTCCCTTGGACTGCAAGGACATCCAACCAGTCCATTCTGAAGGAGATCAGCCCTGGGATTTCTTTGGAAGGAATGACGCTAAAGCTGAAACTCCGGTACTTTGGCCACTTCATGTGATGAGTTGACTCACTGGAAAAGACTCTGATGCTGGGAGGGATTGGGGGCAGGAGGAGAAGGGGACGACCGAGGATGAGATGGCTGGGTGGCATCACTGACTCGATGGACGCGAGTCTGAGTGAACTCCGGGAGTTGGTGATGGACAGGGAGACCTGGTGTGCTGCAATTCATGGGATCGCAAAGAGTCAGACACGACTGAGTGACTGAACTGAACTGAACTGAACTGAAGAGTGGAGAAATAACTCCAGACAGCATGAAGAGGCTGAGCCAAAATGGAAACAATGTCCAGTTGTGGACCTCTGGTGGTGAAAGTAAAGTCTGATGCTATAAAGAACAATACTGCATAGGAATCTGGAATGTTAGGTCCATGAATCAAGGTAAATTAGAAGTGGTCGAACAGGAGATGCTAACAGTGAACACTGACATTTTAGGAATCAGTGAACTAAAATGGACAGCAATGGGTGAATTTACTTCGGATGAACCTTATATCTACTACTGTGGGCAAGAATCCCTTAGAAGAAATGGAGTAGCCATCATAGTCAACAGGAGTCTGAAATGCACTACTTGGTTGGAATCTCAAAAATGATGGAATGATCTCTGTTCATTTCTAAGCCAAATCACTCAGTATCACAGTAATTCAAGTTTATGCCCCAACCACTAATGCGGAAGAAGCTGAGGTTGAACATTTCTATGATGACCTACAAGACCTGCTAGAACTAACACCAAAAAAAGATGTCCTTTTCATCACAGGGGACTGGAATGCAAAAGTAGGAAGTCAAGAAACACCTGGAGGGCAAGTTTGGCCTTGGAGTATAAAATGAAGCAGGGCAAAGGCTAACAGAGTTTTGCCAAGAGAACACACTGGTCATAGCAAACACCCTTTTCCAACAACACAAAGAGACGACTCCACACATGGATATCGCCAGATGGTCAATACCAAAACCAGACTGATTCTTTGCAGCCAAAGATGGAGAAGCTCTATACAGTTAGCAAAAACAAGACTGGGAGCTGACTGTGGCTCAGGTCATGAACCCCGTATTGCAAAATTCG
The DNA here is from genome assembly GCF_014754425.2 of Oryx dammah. NCBI lineage: Eukaryota > Metazoa > Chordata > Mammalia > Artiodactyla > Bovidae > Oryx > Oryx dammah. The sequence continues at coordinate 49,403,117 of NW_024070192.1, forward strand.
ACTTAAATTGAAGAAAGTAGGGAAAACTACTAGGCCATAACAGTATGATCTAAATCAAGTTCCTTATGATTATACAGTGGAAGTGACAAATAGATTCAAGGGATTAGAACTGATAGACAGAGTGCCTGAGGAACTATGGACAAAGGCTCGTAATACTGTACACGGGGCAATGATCAGAACCATCCCCAAGAAACAGAAATGCAAAAAAGGCAAAATGGTTCTCTGAGGAGGCCTCACAAACAGCTGAGAAAAGGAGAGAAGCTAAAGGCAAAGGAGAAAAAGAAAGACATACCCACCTAAATGCTGAGTTGCAAAGAATAGCAAGGAGAGATAAGAAAGCCTTCCTCAGGGACCAAGGCAAAGAAATAGAGGAAAACAACAGAATGGGAAAGACTAGACATCTCTTCAAGAAAACCAGAGATATCAAGGGAATATTTCATGCAAAGATGGGTACAATAAAGGACAGAAACAGTATGGTCTCGCAGAAGATATTAAGAGGTGGCAAGAATACACAGAACTATACAAAAAAAGATCTCAATGACTCAGATAATCATGATAGTGTGATCACTCACCTACACATTCTGGAGGGCCAAGTCAAGTGGGCCTTAGGAAGCATTACTACGAACAAAGCTAGTGGAATGATGGTATTCCAGCTGAGCTATTTCAAATCCTAAGAGATGATGCTGTTTAAGTGCTGCAATCAATATAACAGCAAATTTGGAAAATCCAGCAGTGACCACAGGACTGGAAAAGGTCAGTTTTTCATTCCAATCCCAAAGAAAGGCAGTGTCAAAGCATGTTCAAGCTACCGCACAATTGTACTCATTTCACACGCTAGCAAAGTAATGCTCAAAATTTTCCATGCTAGGCTTCAACAGTACGTGAGCCAAGAATTTCCAGATGTTCAAGAAGGATTTAGAATAAGCAGAGGAATCAGAGATCAACTTGCCAAAATCTGATGGATCATAAAAAAGGCAAGAGAATTCCAGAAAAACAACTACTTCTGCTTCACTGACTTATGCAAAAGCCTTTGACTGTGTGCATCACAACAAACTGTGGCAATTTCTTAAAAAGATGGGAATACCAGACCATCTCACTTGTCTCCTGAGAAGCATGTATGCAGGTCAAGAAGCAATTGTCAGAACCAGATATGGAACAATGGACTGGTTCCAAACTGGGAAAGGAGTACTGTATATTGTCACCCTGCTTACTTAACTTATATGCAGAGTATATACATCATGCGAAATCATGGGCTGGATGAAGCAGAAGTTGAAATCAAGATTGCTGGGAAAGTATCAATAACCTTCAGATATGCAGATGACATCATCCTTATGGCAGAAAGTGAAGAGGAACTAAAGATCCTCTTGATAAAGGTGAAAGAGGAGAGTAAAAAAAGTTGGCTTAAAACTCAACATTGAAAAAACTAAGACCATGGCACCCGGTCCCACTACTTCATGGCAAACAGATGGGGAAATAATGAAAACAGTGACAGACTTTACTTTCTTGGCCTCCAAAATCACTGCAGATGGTGAGTGCAGCCATGAAATTAAAAGACGCTTGTCCCTTGGAAGAAAAGCTATGACAAACCTAGAAAGTGTATTAAAAGCAGAGATATTACTTTGCCAACAAAGATCTGTATAGTGAAAGCTATGGTTTTTCCAGTAGTTATGTATGGATGTGACAGTTGGGCCATATAGAAGGTTGAGCACTGAATAATCAATCCTTTTGAACTGTGGTGCTGGAGAAGACTCTTGAGAGTTCCTGGACTGCAAGGAGATCAAACCAGTCCTTCCTAAAGGAAATCAACCCTGAATATTAATTGGAAGGACTGGTGCTGAAGCTCCAATACTTTGGTCACCTGATGCGAAGAACTGACTCATTAGAAAAGACCCTGAGCTGGGAAAGATTGAAGGCAGGAGGAAAAGGGGACGACAGAGGACAAGATGTCTGGATGGCATCACCGACTCAATGGACACGAGTTTGAGCAAGCTCCAGGAGATGGTCAAGGACAGGTTAAGCCTGGAGTGTGCAGTCCATGGGGTTACAAAGAGTCAGACATGACTGAGCAACTGAACAATAATAACTCTTCTACCAGGAAGGATAGATGTTAATCACCAGAGAAAACTCGAGATACTTATCAACCTGGAGATGGCACCAGAAGAAAGAATCTACATAACAAATCTTATTAACCAGCCAAATCAACCAAAGGCTTCTCTAGTAGCGCAGACAGTAAAGAATCAGCAAGATTCCCAGGAATGCAGGAAACCCAGGTTCGACCCCTGAGTCGGGAAGATCTTCTGGAAAAGGGAATGGCAACCCACTCCAGTATTCTTGCCTAGAGAATTTTACGGACAGACCATGGGGTCGCAGAGTTGAACACGTCTGAGTGACTAACACACATACATCAAGCAACAGCTTTTCCATGTATTTGTTTCCCCACAAGGTGCCACTCCTAGCAGCTCAAAGTTCTTTTCCTTTGTTTTGTCACTTCTCCACAAAATTATCCTTCTTTGCTAAGATGCTATGTAAGCTCAAGCTCTAACCACCCCTTTGAGTTATTCATCACTAAATGTTCCAGTGCGTAAGTAACCTAGTAAGTAATAAGTAAGCTTATGTTTTTCTCTTGTTTTCTGTCTTTTGTTAGTCTAATTTAAAGGGCCCCACCCAATGAACCCAAGATGAGTAGAGGATAATACTTTTCCTTCCCTGCCCTCCTTACCACAAACCTATGATGTAAGTTGTATCATTATCCCTGTTTTCCATAGACAAAGTAAGAAGTTAAGAGGTCTGCAGACTAAATAAGTGGCTCACTGAACTCTGCAAAGAGATAGAGGAAAACAATGGAATGAGTTTCTTTTTTCTTCAAGAAAATCAGAGATAACAAGGGAATGTTTCAGGCAAAGACAGGCACAATAAAGGACAGAAACTATATGGACCTAACAGGAGCAGAAGATATTAAGATGAGGTGGCAAGAATACACAGAAGAATAACTATGCAAAAAAGATCTTAATGACCCGAATATAACCATGATGGTATATGATCACTCACCTAGAGCCAGACATCACAGAGTGTGAAGTCAAGTGGCCCTTACGAAGTATCACTACGAACAAAGCTAGTGGAGGTGATGGAATTTCAGCTGAGCTATTTCAAATCTTAAAAGATGATGCTGTTAAAGTGCTACACTCAATATGCCAGCAAATTTGGAAACCTTGGCAGTGGCCACAGGAGTGTAAAAGGTCACTTTTTACGCCAATCTCAAAGAAGGGCAATGCCAAAGAATGTTCCAACTACCACACAATTGCACTTAAATCAAATACTAGCAAGTACTGCTCAAAATCCTTCAAGCTAGGCTTCAACAGTACATCAACTGAGAATTTTCAGATGTACAAGCTGAATTTAGAAAAGGTAGCGGAACCGGAGATCAAATTGCCAACATCCACTGGATCATAGAGAAAGCAAGGAAATTCCAGAAAAACATCTACTTCTGCTTCATTGACTACACTAAACTTTTGACTGTGTGGATCACAACAAATTGTGAAAAAATTCTGAAAGAGATGGAAATACCATACCATCTGCCTCTTGTGAAACCTGTATGCAGGTCAAGAAACAACAGTTAGGACTGAACATGGAACAATAGACTGGTTCCAAATTGAGAAAGGACTATGTATATTATTATTACTCTGTTTATTTAACTTATATGCAGAGTACATCATGCATAATGCCTGGCTGGATGAATCACAAGCTGGAATCAAGACTGCCAGGAGAAATACCAATAACCTCACAAATGCAGATGACACGACCCTTATGGCAGTAAGCAACGAAGAACTAAAGAACCTCTTGATGAAAGTGAAAGGGGAGAGAGAAAAATCTGGCTTAAAACTCAACATTCAAAAACTAAGATCATGGCATCCGGTCTCAGCACTTCTTTCACAGCAAATAGATGGGGGAAACGAAACAGTGAAGACTTTTTTTGGCCTCCAAAATCATTGCAGATGGTGACTGTAACTCTGAAAATAAAAGACACTTGCTCTTTGGAGGGCTTCCCAGGTGGCTCAGCTGGTAAAGAATCTGCCTGCAATGCAGGAGACCTAGGTTCAATCCCTGGGCTGAAGATCCCCTGGAGAAGGGAATGGCTACTCACTCCAGTATTCTGGCTTCCCTGACAGCTTAGCTGGTAAAGAATCCGCCTGCAGTGCAGGAGACCCCAGTTCAATTCCTGTGTTGGGAAGATCCACTGGAGGAAGGGAAAGGCTACCCTCTCCAGTATTCTTGGGTTTCCCTTGTGGCTCAGCTGGGAAAGAATCCACCTGCAATGTGGAAGACCTGGGTTCAACCCCTGGGCTGGGAAGATCCCCTGGAGAGGCGAAAGGCTACCCACTCCAGTATTCTGGCCTAGAGAATTCCATGGACTGTGCATGGGTCACAAAGAGTCAGATACGCCTGAGTGACTTTGTTTTCAATGCACCTTGGAAGAAAAGCAATGACAAACCTAGACGGCATATTAAAAAGCAGAGACATTACTTTGCCATCAAAGGTCCGCGTAGTCAAAGCTACAGTTTTTCCAGTAGTCATGTATGAATGTGAGAGTTGGACCATAAAGAAAGCTGTGCACGCCAAAGAACTGATGCTTCTGAACTGTGGTGCTGTAGAAGACTCTTGAGAGTCCCTTGGACAGTTGATTTCCTAATCAACCCTGAATATTCATTGGAAGAATTGAGACTGAAGCTGAAGCAAAGAACTGATTCACTGGAAAAGACCCTGATGCTGAGAGAGATTGAAGGCAGGAGAAGGGGATGAAAGAGGACAAGATGATTGGATGGCAGCACTGATTCAATAGACATGAGTTTGAGCAAGCTCTAGGAGGCTGTAGTCCATGGGGTTGCAAATAGTTGGACACAACTGAGTGACTGAACAACAATAACAAATTATTTCTCAAAATGCAGTTCATGGTCCATCCATATCAGAATTACCCAGAGTTAAAAGTACAGAGCCCTATGGCCCACAGATAAAAAATCTCTGAAGACAGAACCAGTAACCTGCACTTTTAACACCCTCTTCAAATAATTCTAATGCTCAAGATAAAGGCCATTAACTACAAAATAGTGGTTGAATAGTTGATTATTTTGGTATATCCTTCTTACAAGAAATAAGGATACAACAAAATTCAGCCAAGAGGTCAGCAACTAAAAATACTATAAGTAAGAGAGAACATTAAAAGCATAAGTTATTTCTTCAGGTTTTTACCACACACTGATAACTTACTTCTATAGCCACCAAGGAAACCAACAGGTACATTATAGGAGATAAAATAATTAGTTCAGACAGCTTATTCCATGTAGTGTTTTTTTTTTTTGACATTTTATTTAGTTTTTATATTAATAGTTATTGGAGTATAGTTGCTTTACAATGTTCAGTTAGTTTCTACTGTACAGCAAAGTGAATCAGTTATATGCATACACACATCTTCTTTTTCCCTATAATATTTAAAGTAGACTGATCTCTATGTGCCTCAAGTTACTGCTAACCAATTTTCTGTAGCTCACATAATTTTTCTAACCAAAAGTTTTAAAGGGAAGATCTAAAGACAACTATTTTGCAATCTTAAGCAGTTCTTTAAATTGACATATAAAATTCATTTTCACTCTAAAAATATGGTACATCTTTATATGAACACTTACATACTATGAAGTTGTTAAACTTTATTCAAACATGATGATTTATCTTGGTCCTTCTCCCTCCTATGGGTTTAGTCCTACAATCCTAAAACAACATATTCCTCCTGCTCTCTCCTGGGGAATTCAAATGTTTAAATCAATACTCATAATGCAGACTTTTGGTTGTTGAAAATTTTCCAACACAGTTCAGTCCAACAACATGCATTGTGGTTCACTAAACTAAGAAAAACCCGAAGAAGAACAGAATATAAGCCTTGTCCTCAAGAGACTTGTTTGTAACTTCTGTTGAAAAACAAAGCCATTTTCAACTGACTTTACAGTAAGGCAAAAAGCATCTTAAATACTTTAATTCAAAAGTAAAGTGTGTAGGAATGCAAAGAGAAAAAGTGATTATTCCACCTGCAGAAAAATGGAGAAGGCATGACAAAAGGGTTATGACATTTGAGTTAGGATTGATGACAAAGCATTTTACCTGTCAAGAACTGAAAGATGGAATGTATTCTTATATGAAGGAATATTAGGAGTGATGGTAGACAGGGTAGCCATGAAAGTTCATGGTACAGTCATGGAATACTGACCAGTGCTCTTCAGTTGAAGCTGAGAACATAAGTGAGGAGAAATGGGTATTGAAAATTAAGAATAATAAACAAAGAGACTTAAGAGTCATATTAAGGAGTTTAAAACTTTGTTCTACAGAATATGAAGATTTCTCAACGGTTTCAAAGCAGGAAGTAAGAATGGTTTGTTTTTGCTTTTATACAAATTAAGTAAACAACAAAGGTCCATCTAGTCAAGGCTATGTTTTTTTCAATGGTCATGTATGGATGTGAGAGTTGGACTGTGAAGAAAGCTGGGCACCGAAGAATTGATGCTTTTGAACTGTGGTGTTAGAGAAGACTCTTGAGAGTCCCTTGGACTGCAAGGACATCCAACCAGTCCATTCTGAAGGAGATCAGCCCTGGGATTTCTTTGGAAGGAATGACGCTAAAGCTGAAACTCCGGTACTTTGGCCACTTCATGTGATGAGTTGACTCACTGGAAAAGACTCTGATGCTGGGAGGGATTGGGGGCAGGAGGAGAAGGGGACAACAGAGGAAGAGATGGCTGGATGGCATCACTGACTCGATGGATGTGAATCTGAGTGAACTCCGGGAGTTGGTGATGGATAGGGAGGCCTGGCGTGCTGCGATTCATGGGGTAGCAAAGAGTCGGACATGACTGAGCGACTGAACTGAACTGAAGTAAACAAAAACAGAAATGTGTCTTTCATTACTCCTATTATCAAACCATAGTCAGGTCAGATAAGTAAGAAAAACTATCATAATGATGAGAGTAGCAAAGAAAGATGCAAGAAATATGGTTGAGTTAAGATTGATAGGATTTAATATGACGCTTGATAAAGACAAGTCAAAGGTAACTTCAAATTGGATTACTAGAATTATTAGGTTGGTGCAAATGTAATTCCAGTTTTTGCATTGTTGAAATTTGCCATTTGATACTGGAATACATCTTTAAATAAATGTAGTTATGTTACACAGCATTTTAATACACATTTCTCACTTTATTTTTTTTTTGCTAATGACTTACTACTTGATGTGTATTTTATATTTATTTTAGACTAGGGATATTAGACAAAAAGCAAATTCAAGCAATTTTGCTATTCCAGTTCAAAATGGGTCCTAAGGCAGCGCAAACAACTTGCAATGTCAACAGTCCATTTGGCCCAGGATCTGCTAACGACCATACAGTGCAGTGGTGGTTTAAGAAGTTTTGCAAATGAGACGAGAGCCTTGAAGATGAGGAGCACAGTGACCGGCCATCGGAAGTTGACAACGACCAACTGAGAGCAATCATCAAACCTGATCCTCTTACAACTACCCAAGAAGCTGCTGAAGAACTCAATGTCTACCACTCTACACTCGTTTGGCACTTGAAGCAAATTGGAAAGGGGAAAAAGCTTGCTGAGTGAGTGCCTCATTAACTGACAGCAAATTTTAAAAATCGTCATTCTGAAGTATTGTCTTCTCTTATGCCGCTCAACAAAAATGAACCATTTCTCAATTGGATTGTGACGGGTGATGAAAAGTGGATTTTCTACAAAAACTGGCGATGACCAGCTCAGTGGCTGGACTGAGAAGAAGCTCCAAAGCACTTTTCAAAGCCAAACTTGCCTCAGAAAAAGGTCATGGTCACTGTTTGGTGGTCTGCTGCCCATCTTGAGACAGGAGACAGATGGTTTCCAAGTTGGACATTGACAATCAGCCGGCCCCCTGTCAGCATTTCCTGAGACAAGAGCTATGTGGGCTCCAGTTGAGGAATTTACAATTGCTCTCCAAAATGGAAGTAACAAAAGAAACAAGGTAAACAGCCAGTCTTTTTCTCTTGTAAACATCTTGAGGAAATATAATTATGGTGAGGAAATAATTATGGCAAGGACAGAGGCAAAACCCTTTTTGAGTAAACGATTGAAGGACCTCCACTTCCCCCTTTTTAGGATAAGGGAGACACTATACATTTCCACAAAGGCTCTTTGGGGTCAAAAGTCAGAGGATAATTCCAGGCCACAGTGAGTCCTGCTCCTCACAGAAGTCTTTGCTTCAAGATTCATCTTGGCTAAAGGGGTGCATGTGCACCCCAGAGGAGAGTCCTGATACAAATTAGCAGGGGGAGGGGAACAAAGCAAGATGACTGGCCTGAAGGAAGACAAAAACTACTTACCACTCTTTACCTTCTGCCTCCTTGCCTGAATTCGTTTTTAACTAGTCAGGCAAGGACTAGGAAGGGACTCTAGCCTTCACTGCTGGCCCCTGTGGTCCAGTGGTTAGGACTCCCAGTCTGGGAAATTAAGACCTTGCTTCCAGCTATTGCTCGCTGCTGCTTACTGTTAAGCTGCCATTTACTGCTGTGCATGTCTGAAATCACTCTGCTCCACCGCAGCATTCTGAATCCTGGTGAAACCATTGTATTTGAGAACTATACACAGCAGACCAATGAGATGCACCGAAAACTGCAGTGCCTGCAGCCAGCTTTGGTCAACAGAAAGAGCCCGATTCTTCTCCACAACAACACTCGACCAACTATCACACAACCAATAATGCAGAAGTTGAACGAATTGGACTATTAAGTTTTGCCTCATCTGCCACATTCACCTGATGTTCAGCCAACTGACTACCACTTCTTGAAGTATCTCAACAACTTGTTTTGCAGTGAAAATGCTTTCACAACCAGCAGGATCCAGAAAATGCTTTCCAAGAGTTCATCGAATCGTGAAGCAAGGATTTTATACTAGAGGAATAAACAAACTTATTTCTCATTGGTGAAAATAAGTTGACTAATGTTTCCTATTTTGATTAATAAAAATGTTTGAGCCTAGTTATAAAGATTTAAGGGCTTCCCTGGTGGCTCAGACAGTAAAGAATCTGTCTTCAATGCAGGAAACCCAGGCTCAGTCCCTGGGTCAGGAAGATCCCCTGGAGAAGAGAATGGCTCCCCATTCCAGTATTCTTGCCTGAAGAATTCCATGGACAGAGGAATCTGGCAGGCTACAGATTCCATGGGGGTTGCAAAAAGAGTTGGACACAATTTGGCAACTAAACAACAAAAGCAAAAACTATACTTCAATTTTAAAAAGGAGAGAAAAAAAAAATCATAGGAGGAAGAACAGGATGTTTGCTTTTTTTGACCTATTAATGGACTGAAGTAAGGAAAGGTGTTAGATATGAAATTAAGATGTTAGAATATATATCCAGGAGGTATTTATTAAAATGAATATACAGTTTGATACCTCAAGATCAGTAAACTTCATCTAGGTATCATCTGCAAAGACATGAAGGATAAATGAAGCAAAAGAAATGGCTGTAATGAAGCAAAAGCAGTTAAGAATAGAATAGAGCTAAAGGCTGATCAATGAGAAATAAAACTACAATGTTTCAGAATTAAGGAAGAAGAGAATTTCAAGCAAACTGTCAATAGTACTAAAATGCTGCAGAGATATTAGTAGGTACAATGAGCCTAGGAAAAAGCCACTCAGTTTAGAAATTAGGTCATTATTTCAGATGAAACAATGCATAAATTCAAGATAAAAATATTTGTTAACAAGGCAAAGGTAATGTACTTTTCAGTCAGTTCAGTCGCTCAGTCGTCTCCGACTCTTTGCGACTCCATGAATCACAGCACCACCCTGTCCATCACCAACTCTCGGAGTTCACTCAAACTCATGTCCATCGAGTCAGTGATGCCATCCAGCCATCTCATCCTCTGTCGTCCCCTTCTCCTCCTGCCTCCAATCCCTCCCAGCATCAGTGTCTTTTCCAATGAAGTCAACTCTTTGCATGAGGTAGCTGAAGTATTGGAGTTTCAGCTTCGGCATCAGTCCTTCCAATGAACACCCAGGACTGATCTCCTTTAGGATGGACTGGTTGGATCTCCTTGCAGGTACTTTTAGAGACCATTAAAAATCCCCAAATCTTCCCAACTGATAAAAAATTAAACTGAAAAGATCATTTCAAATTAAAATGGAGCCACATAATGGGATAACATTTTTAATATTTTGATAGTAATTTTGACTGATTAAATTTACATAAGCCTGTAATCTTTGATACAGTGCTTTGGAAAACAAACAATAAGCAGCTTATTTAACTTATATGCAGAGTACATCATGAGAAACACTGGGCTGGAAGAAGCGCAAGCTGGAATCAAGATTGCCGGAAGAAATATCAATAACCTCAGATATGCAGATGATACCACCCTTATGGCAGAAAGTGAAGAGGAACTAAAACGCCTCGATGAAAGTGAAAGAGGAGAGTGAAAAAGTTGGCTTAAAGCTCAACATTCAGAAAACGAAGATCATGGCATCTGGTCCCATCACTTCATGGGAAATAGATGGGGAAACAGTGGAAACAGTGTCAGACTTTATTTTGGGGGGCTCCAAAATCACTGCAGATGGTGATTGCAGCCATGAAATTAAAAGACGCTTACTCCTTAAAAGGAAAGTTATGACCAACCTAGATAGCATATTGAAAAGTAGAGACATTACTTCGCCAACAAAGGTCCGTCTAGTCAAGGCTAGTGGTCACGTATAGATGTGAGAGTTGGACTGTGAAGAAAGCTGAGTGCCGAAGAATTGATGCTTTTGAGCTGTGGCGTTGGAGAAGACTCTTGAGAGTCCCCTGGACTGCAAGGAGATCCAACCAGTCCATTCTGAAGGAGATCAGTCCTGGGTGTTCACTGGAAGGACTGATGCTAAAGCTGAAACTCCAATACTTTGGTCACCTCATGCAAAGAGTTGACTCACTGGAAAAGACCCTGATGCTGGGAGGGATTGGGGGCAGGAGGAGAAGGGGATGATGGAGGATGAGACGGCTGGATGGTATCACCGATTCAATGGACACGAGTTTGGGTGAACTCTGGGAGTTGGTGATGGACAGGGAGGCCTGGCGCGCTGTGATTCATGAAGTCGCAAAGAGTCAGACACGGCTGAGCGACTGAACTGAACTGAAGCAGCATTTGCATTTGCAAAGTGCGTCAGAACTAATTCAACTTGAACCAGCTGACAGAGACTCTCACCTTGACTAAAATTTAGTCCCACTCCTTTGAGCCCTCTTTTCTACTAGGCTCAGAAGTTGGCCCCTTATTCTGACGTTGCCCTGCCCAGCTGAATCTTAGCAAAGAATCCTGCTGTATCATCCCCCACCCTTGACATCTGATCAAGTTCCTCATACCCCATATTTAATGAATAAGTCTTTGGCCGGCTTTTAGTAAGAATTCCCCTACCCTTGATGATTTCTCTTAGTAATTTTCCTTCCACTGATCACCTCATCTTGCTCCTTGGCTGTAAGTTGCTTTCCTTATAATATTTGGAGGTAAGACCAATCTCTCTCCACTACTGCAATATGCTACCGCAAAAGTCTTGAACAAAGTTTTGTTTATGGGACTTCCCTGGTGGTATAGTGGATAAGAATTCACCTGCGAATCCAGGGGACCCAGGTTCCATCCCTGGTTCGGGAAGATTCCACATGCTGAGCAACTAAGACCGTGCGCTGTAACTCCTAGAGCCCGAGAGCCCTAGAGCCCACATGCGGCAACTAGAGAAAGCCTGAGCACAGCGACTAAGATGCAGAGCAACCAAAAGTAAATAATTTTTTAAAGTCTTGTTTACCATTTTATTAAGTGTCAGAACATTTCTTTCTAAAACATGAGTCATTCAAGGAAAGTAATCACATCCTTAGCCAATGATAGAAAAATAATTTACCATACAATTACAAATGAAAGCAAGAGTTCAGCAGAACATCCATATGACTGACAATGATAGAGCTTAAAGTATAAAAAGATTTCCTAATTTTTTATACAAAATGAGTTTTTTAAAAAGGCTTTCCTCTCAAAATAAAGACAGTTGTGCTGAAAAAGTAGGAGCATCAAATTAATTGCCTATTCATGCCAGGATTTATGTGTCAGAATTTTTGGTAACAATGGAATAAAAATGAGAGGGAAAGCAGCTGGTGAATAATTAGTAGCCAACTCATAAATTATAAGAAAAAATAAATACAAACAGTGCTTGATACCCAAGGTCCTCTACTTGGTCAACAAACATACTTATTTAAGGCTTGACACTGAAAGTGAATAAAAGAATAATACAAACTCTCTATGATTTAAGAGAAATGAGATGTACAAATAAATAAAATATTATAAATAATTATAATAATTATAATACAAAGATGAAAGTGGTAAGTTCATCCAAGAAGAGTACAAAATAAAATGTTATGAGAGTTCAGAGGAAGGAGAGATGATTTCTCACAGGAAGGCAAGAAAACATTTCATGGAAAGCAAGCAGCATGTGACTTAAATCTTCAAGGATGACTAGGGTTTGCAGGGAGAATAAAAGGCAAAGGCATTCCTCCTAGTGTTAAGAAGTAGCATACGCAAAAGCCCAGAGTACGTCCATTCTGTAACCACAGAAAAGAACAGCAGAAGTTGACACTTAGGCCTGTGCTGTGGTGGACTAAACAGCATCCCTCAAAAGTTCATTATCACCTGGAATCACAGAATGTGACCTCACTTGAAAATAGGGTCTTTGCAGATGTAATGAATTAGGGCTCTAGAGTTAAAATCATCCTAAACTTAGACTGGGCCTTAAGTCCAAAGAGTGGTGTCTTTAAAAGAAGGGGAGATGGGGAGGGGGGTGGGAGGGGGGTTCATGTTTGGGAACGCATGTACACCTGTGGTGGATTCATGTCAATCTATGCCAAAACCAATACAGAATTGTAAAGTAAAAATTAAAAATAAATAAATAAATAAATTAATTAAAAAAAATAAAAAATAAAAAAATAAAAGAAGGGGAGAAGACAGACACACACACACACAGAAGGCTATATGAAAACAGAGGCAGAAACTAGAATTATGCTGCCACAAGTCAAGCAAAGCCTGGGTTCACAAGAAGCTGGGAGAGGCAAGGAAAGATGCTTCCTTGGGATCTTCAGAGGGAACATGACTCTATTAACACTTTGATTTCAGCTTCCAGAACTGTAAGAGTAGATTTCTGTTTTTTCAGTTTATGGATTGTGTTCATTTTGTTACAGCAGCCCTAGGAACTAATATAGCTTGGTTAAGAACAGTTAGTAGAGGGCTGCTGTGAAATAAGTGATATTGATCCCAGTTCTTGCTAATATTTTCTCTTTTGAGGAAATTTCTTTAATTTCCTGAGTGACAGGAATGTCTGATACAGAGCTCCTAAATCCCTCAGAATTTTCTGGGTGACAGGAATCTTTTGTTCTGATACCTGAAGTAACTCTCGGTAGGTTCCTGGAAAGGGGCTGGTCACTAGAAAGACCAAACCATATACTAGAAACTTGGAACTTTTAACCTCATTCCTCCCCATTCTCTGGAAAGAAGAAAAGATTTAGAAATACAGTTAATAACTGATAATGCTTATGTAACAAAGCCTGCACAAAAATCCCAAAGCACAGGGTCTGGAGAGCATCTAGACACATCTACATGCCAAGAAGGGGGCAACACAGCTCCATGTGGACAGAAACTCCTGTGTTTGGGACCCTTCCAGATTCCGTCCTATGTATCTGTTCACACAGCTGTTCATCTGTATCCTTTAACATAGCTTTTATTATATAATAAATCAGTAAAGGTAAATGTTTCCTGAAGTTCTAGTAAATTACCAAACCCAAGGAGAGGGTCATGGGAAGTCTCATTTTCAGGTGGTCAGTCAGAAGCACAGGTCACAATTTGGACTTGGCATCTGAAGCCGGGAGGGCAGGGGGCAGTCTTTTGGGACTGAGATCTAAACCTGTGGGATGGGTCTGTGCTAATCCCAGGCAGACAGTGTCAGAACTGAACTAAAGTGTAGGACACCCAGTTGGTGTCCACAGAGCACCAGAGAATTGCTTGGTGTGGGGGAAAAAAACTTACACATTTGGAGTACGAAAGTATTCAGTGAGTAGACAAAAAAAAGTTTATCTTTTTCAGTTATGTACTCAAGCCTCCAGCATTCCATGTTATTACACTTTGGAAGAAAAAGAAAGCCACACTGATAATAGGCATATTCTCATATTACCAGGCAACTGTATTAAAAAGTGAACAGAGCACAATAAAATGCCATTACTTACAATGTGTGACTCCAGCCAGAGTTTGGTAGAAAGTGGGAGTATCACTATCATCAGTGAGGGTCACATACACACCTCCAGACAGTAGCCAACGAGAGAAGGTGAAAGCATCTTTGTTTAGAAGAAGCCAATTTCTAAACTTTTCATAGTTTACCTTTTCACCCTAAAATTAAAACAAGAAAACACAGGTTTAGTTAAACTTTAAGGTGCCTTACTTGGAACTTACACAATTTTAAATTTGCATTTAATTGACATTTACTCCCTTCTACTATCTATAAAGGAAGAATAATCTAAATATCATTATAGGGAAAAAAACTGTTTTCAAATATAACTATTTCAGAATTTCTATTTGCATAAAACCTATATGGTAATTGCAAATTATTTTATCAATTCATTAAAGTAGTGAATTTCTACTAAGTCACATTTTATTTGCTAAGGTACATCTTGCAATCAGTGTAAACTGCATTTCTTTCAATACTTAATAAAAGCAATTTTTCATTTGTTTTATCCTGCGTCTTCAACACTTCCATTGGTTAGAATTAGCACATTTTAATCAATGTGTATGGAATATGAATAATGTTTTAAATTTCATTGGTAAATTAAAAACTATCCAGAAGTCCCCTTCCAAAAGTCATCACTGAAAACATACATTCACAAGTCAACTAGAATACAAAAAGAAGCAAGGAGGTTTCTATTTCTTTGCTTTCTTTCCAAGTACTTGTCTTGCTAAATCTGCGGAGAAAAAAAAGCATCCAGGCTGAGAAAAAACATCATATGGCTGTGCAAGTCAATCTCTTTGACTGGAAGACAAGAGTATGGGCCAGATATTTCTATGAGAAAAAGGCAGAAGCAACCCACATAGAAATACAATGAAGAACCACACTCAGGAGCCTAGTAGCTATAATCCTGATGGAGCTATTGCTGCTAAGTCTCTTCAGTCCTGTCCGACTCTGTGCGACCCCACAGACGGCAGCCCACCAGGGTCCCCCGTCCCTGGGATTCTCCAGGCAAGAACACTGGAGTGGGTTGCCATTTCCTTCTCCAATGCATGAAAGTGAAAAGTGAAAGTGAAGTCGCTCATTAAGTGATACAAATAACTTATAACCTAAAAGAGTTGCGGTAGAAATAATTTCTATATTGTTAGTAGCATCCTATTAAGTACAGTAATATGCTTAGTTTCATGGTTTCAGAATATTTAACAATACAATCCAAGCAATCAAGACAACATTGGAGGGACTTCCCTGGTGGTCCAGCAGTTAAGAATACACCTGCCAGGGGACACAGGTTGGATCCCTGGTTAGCGAACTAAGATCCCACTTGCCAAGGAGCAACTAAGCCCATGGGCCACAACTACTGAGCCTGCGTGCTGCAACTACTGAAGCCCATGGGCCTAGAATCTGTGTTCCACAACAATGGGAAACTGATGCATCGCAACAAAGAGCCCGCACTGGATGCAATTAGAGAAAGTCCACACACAGCAACGAATACCCAGCATAGCCAATAAATAAATAAGACAACACTGGAAGTCTTAGCTTTCTAAATGGAGGACTATAGCACTCAGACTTTCTGCAGGGACATGAGGACACTGCTGCATGTTTAGAGGATCAGACCCATTTTCTTTTTCTATCCACATTTGGTCTACAAAGAGGGGTTGCAGTATAAATTCCACAAGCTAAGGCACATTTTTACACATTAACATCTCTGACGTTGGGATAAGTCTTAAAATCAATAATAACTGTAACTGGTAGTTTTTCTGTTCTTTATAGTAATACCCAAAAGCACATCTTATTAATCAAAAGCGTCTTATATCCAGTGGACATGATGGTTTTAACGGTTTTATGAAGCTAAGATGCTGTTATAAGACACACCTTCATGTACCGCTAAGAAAAAACTGCCCGTTATAATAGGTGCTTCCAACAACTTCCCATACAGTTAATACTTAATGTGTATTTACAATTCCCTAAGCACAATTCTAAGTATTTTTTTACTCATCTAATCCTCAAGCAACCCTCAAGCAATAATAGGACATACTATTATCCCCATTTTACACGTGAGAAAACTGAAGCTCTGAAAGCTGTATGTTCAAGGTTATACAGTGGCACAGATAGAACTGAACCCAAGCAGTCTAGGCTCCAAAGTCTCTGTGCCTGAATTACACACTATATATACTGCCTGGCAACTTAGTGAAATACAAAGTGACCTCTCAAATCTGCTTGCCCATTAGGATCACTCCATATAACTGGCAGTACTAAAATCCCATCTGTCAAACATGACTTTCTATGTTCTTGAGTCATGGCTCTAAATAAGCAAAATGGAAATTTTTTATAAACTGTCACAACAGCAGTCTAGAAAAAAACTTCCAGTACTAAAAAAGGCAATTAAAAACAAACAAACTTCTGAAACTGATACATCTTTGAAGAGCAATATAAAGTATGAATTCCTACCATGAGAATCAACAACCAAAAAAATTCAATAAGAAAAAAACCAATGTAACTCCTATGTGGATTTCCTTCATCTCAAGTTACTGGAAACATAGTAACTCAAAAAACAAGACTGTGGATCACATCACATACCTTACTCAAAAATTATGTAGGTAAATACATCAAATAGTTGAATTAGGTAAAATTAGCCCATTCACAGTCTTTTTTTTCTTTAAACAACCATAAGTACCTAATGATGTAAATAGCTATACACATGAGTATCCCCAAACCTTGGCGTCTCATTTCTTTGATCTCCTCTCTTCCAAAGACCTTGTTCTTCACATAAGACTTCCCTATCCATTTACTACCATACTCATTTCCTTAAAATTCTTTGTTCTAATGTCCCTTTCTCTTATAAGCTGTTCCTAACCATCCCATAACAAAATACCTACACCTAGTCATCGCCTCCCTATCACCACCTATCTCCTGTAGTCTACTTAATTTTTCTGTACAGCACTAATTATTATCTTAGTATATGTACCTGCTATTGTGCCTAAATTTTAAGAGAACTGGGTGGCTAACCAAATTAAATCCCTGTCTATAAAATAGGGATGTCTGCATAAACCTTATTAAAATGAAAAAAATATACATTCTCCCCTAAAATAAGCAAACCACTTGATATTTCTGTGAAAAATCCAATTTATCAGGCTTGCAAAGATTAGATAACTCTTTTTTCTTTTTCTAATAAAATTTGGCCAGCAAATTTTAGAGAGGAAAAACAAAAAACATAATCTAGTTTGTCTTAAGGTACTGAAATACTATCACAGCAACTTCCAGTCAATTAGACAACCAAAAATGCAGGAAGACAATCCTTTTAGCACCAAACATGTAGAATTGCTGAGTAAAATGTAATACCATAACTATTACCAAAAACTGCTTAGCTAAGCTGAAAAGCAACAAAGGGAAATCTCCAGGTGCTATCAACACAGAGGAAACTTAAAGCCAGAGAGATGAAAAGCTAAAGCCAGAGAGTCCAAACAGATATCAGAACCAGATATATGCACATGGCTGGAGTATTAATAATCAGTGCTTATATAGTTAGGAAGGTGACTAAACTAAACGGAATAAAAGCTCTGAATAAAACCAACAGCAGTGAAAGACTCTTTTATCTGTGAAATGGAAGTGGATCAAATGGCCACAAGAAATTACACAGCACTGAGTGCTGCAGGAAAGGATCAAAAACTTGTAGAAGAGCTTTATTTTGCCACCTTTTGGGACTTTTACCATGTGAGCAGACCTCTGAAAAGAAATTAAAGAAAAATTTTCTCTGTTAAAGATACACATTTTCTGTTGTTAAAGTTTTTTTTTTACAATGAAAATATATTATTTATGAAAACAGGAAAATGACCGATTTTCAAAACCCAAATATTTCAGTATGCAAACCAATTAAAAAAATAAATTATATATAAAATGCATTTATGATAAAATAGGCATTGATGGATCACAGAGGTCACCTATAGCTCAAGGCCAATGAGTGCTATTTCTACGTGCTCATGATGAAAAGCAATGAAGAGCACCACAACTTAAGCAATGCTCAGGTGTCTGCAGGATCACCTGTGAGTGTGTGTGTGCATGCTGGTGTGAAAGTGGGGGAGTATGTTTCATTACACCACAAGTAGAGATAGTTGCCTTTACAGTAGAACTGGGGATTTTCAGATTCACAAACACAGCAGTAGTAAGTATTATGGACCTTTGAGTCTAGCACACAAATCGTTAAAAAACTTCAACCATTAAATACAAAAATGTCAAGAATATGCCCACATAAACGTCTATTCATCACAGCTAAACTCATTATACAACTAAGATTTAATACTCTGTCCACAGGGATGCAATGTAAATCTTTAAAATTACCTCTGAGAAACACTTCCTGAGTGTATCTGGGACTTTACCATCCACCACATGAAGCATTCTTTCCATTTCTTCCCGTATAACATAGCTCCCGGATTCACTTGCAAAAAGACTAAAAATGTCTAGGAAAAAGAAATAAGGAATTAATTTTATCATAGATTAAAAGTACCCTGGTGGATGTAGGGAGGAAAGAGAAAGGTAACAATTATTGAGTGACCAAGCATTTTATAAATATACAATTTATCCCTTTAAAAAAAACAATGCTAATTACAACAGCAATGTGCTATCTTTTCACATACCAAATTTGCAAAAAATGTTTAAGTGTGACAATACAAAGTGTTAGCAATAAACTAGGATAAACTGGAACTCTTATATACTGTTAATGAATATATATTACTGTAACACCTTGGAGAGTATCTTGCCAAAATGTAAAGATGAAGATTTATGCTAGAAGTTCAATTTCTGGGCAACTCCACCTCCACTTGTGAAAAACTCATACATATCTGCATGAGGTACAACATACTCTGAAGCAATCTTTGTAATAGCGAAATTTAGAGGGGAAAAAGAGATAAAGGTCTACCAACAAAAAAATAGGTAACCTGAGACACACACACAATGAAATACTATATAGCAATTAAAATATAGGAATTAATGTTCCAACATGGTAAATATCAATAATCTTCAGTACAAAAAGCAAACTGAAAAATCTGTATAGTATACCATTTATTTGGCTTGGCCATGATCTTTAATTTTAAACAACAACAACAACAAGATCTGGGACAAATATGACACGGTAAGAAATAAAGTTGGGTAGAAGAACGTATAATGTTTGAAATACTGCTGTTAAGGGTTGAACTGCATCTGCCCAAAAGATATGCTGAAATCCTAATCTCCAACTACCACAAAATTTGAATTTATTTGGAAACATAGGTGATAGAAAGAAGAGACATTCTATTCCTGTGAAGGCCCACTGGGTTCCTTGCCTGCCCACCCACATGCCATGGCTGATTCCGTTAGGGGGGATATTTGCTGGAAGGCTCTGACCATCTGTTACGGATTAAATTATATCTCCCCCCTCCAAAGAAAATGTTGGAAGTCTTAACCCCCAGTCCTCATGAATGTGACTTTATTTGAAAAAGGGTCTCTGCAGATAAAATCAAATTAAGATGAGGTTATTAGGTTGGGTTCTAATTCAATATGACTGAGAAGACAGAAACAGTGGAAAGAAACCATGTGATGAGATAGTGAGAGACTGGAGGGAAGCAACTGGCAAGTCAAGGAACACCAAGCACTGAGGGCTACCATCAGAAGTTAGGAAAAAGGAAGGATTCCTCCCTGTAGATTTCAGAGGGAACAAAACTCTGTTAATATCTTAGTATTGGACTTCTCCTGTACAATTGTGCTCATATCACACGCTAGCAAGGTAACGCTCAAATCCTTCAAGTTGGGCTTCAGCAGTACGTGAACCAAGAATTTCCAGATGTACACGCTAGGTTTAGAAAAGGCAGAGCAACCAGAGATCAAATTGCCAACATCTGCTGGATCATGGAGAAAGCATTCCAGAAAAATACGTACTTCTGCTTCAATGACTACACTAAAGCCTTTGACTATGTGGATCACAACTCAGCAACTAAATAACAACACAAATTTGTTGTTCATTGTCGAGTCCAACTCTTTGTGACACCATGGACTGCAGCAAGCCAGGCTTCCCTGTCGTTTACTATCTCCTGGAGTTTGCTCAAACTTAGGTTCATTGAGTCAGTAATGTTATCTAACCATCTCATCTGCCGCCCCCTTCTCCTCTTGCCCTCAATCTTCCCCAGCTTCAGAGTCTCTTCCAATGAGTTGGTTCTTCACATCACGTAGACAAAATATTAGAGCTGCAACTTTAGCATCAGTCCTTACGATGAACAATCAGGGCTGATTTCCTTTCGGATTGACTGGTTTGATCTCCTTGCAGTCTAAGGGACTCTCAAGAGTCTTCTCCAGCACCACAGTTCGAAAGCATCAATTCTTTGGCACTCTGCCTTCTTTATGGTCCAACTATCACATTTGTACATGACTACTGGAAAAACCAGAGCTTTGACTATAAGGACTGTTGTTGGCAAAGTGATGTCTCTGCTTTTTAATACACTGCCTAAGTTTGTCATGGATAACTGCACTCATTTCACTTGATAGCAAGGTAATGCTCAAAATCCTTCAAGCTAGGCTTCAACAATACATGAACTGAGAACTTCCAGATGTTCAAGTCGGATTTAGAAAAGACAGAGAAACCAGAGATCAAATTGCCAATATCCACTGGATCATACAAAAAGCAAGAGAATTCCAGAAAAACATCTACTTCTGCTTCACTGACTATGCCAAAGCCCTTAACTGTGTGGATCACAACAAACTGTGGAAAATTCTTAAAAGAGAGAGGAATACTAGACCACCTTACCTGTCCTCCTGAAAAATCTGTATGCAAGTCAAGAAGCAACAGTTAGAACCGGAGATGGAACAATGGATTGGTTCAAAACTGGGAAAGGAGTATGTCAAGGCTGTATGTTGTCACCCTATTTATTTAACTTATATGCAGAGTATATCATGCAAAATGCCAGGCTGGATGAATCACAAGCTGGAACTAAGGATTGCCACGGAAAATATCAACCACCT
Organism: Oryx dammah; assembly: GCF_014754425.2. Lineage (NCBI taxonomy): Eukaryota > Metazoa > Chordata > Mammalia > Artiodactyla > Bovidae > Oryx > Oryx dammah. The sequence goes on from NW_024070192.1 coordinate 49,424,381, forward strand.
CAGATATGGAGATGATACCACTCTAACGGCAGAAAGCGAAGAGGAACTAAAGAGTCTCTTGATGAGAGTGACAGGAGAGTGAAAAAGCTGATTTTTAAAACTCGACATTCAAAAAACTAAGAGCATAGCATCTGGTTGCATAGCTTCATGGTAAATAGATGCGGAAACAGTGGAAACAGGGACAGACTTTATTTTCTTGAGCTCCAAAATCACTGTGGGTGGTGCCTGCAGTCACAAAAGGAAAAGACACTTGCACTTTGGAAGAAAAGCCATGATGAACGACTACAACAAATACGTACGCATGAAAAGTGTTTGGTTTTCTCCTGTTAATCTGTCTTACATCAACTTAATTATTAAATCAGCCAAAGAACCTGGAAAGGAAGTCTTTTCTGCTCTTTCAGAGTACTTTATTCCTTCTTACTGTCAAGCAATATTCTACTGCTGGTTATATTACACTTTGTTTATGATAACTGCATCAGTTGATGGGCACTAGGATTGTTTCCATTTTGTAACCATTATGAACGTGCTGTTATGAACTTTTTTTAAAATGAATATATGGTTTCAATTTCCTTGGGTATATATCTAGGAATGAAATTGAAAACTCAATGTTTAACAGTTTGAGAAACTGCCAGTTAGTTTTCCAATGTGGCTGCATTATCTATCTTACACTTAAGTGGTATCTCATTGTAATTTTAATTTACATTTCCCAAATAACTACTTATGTTTAACATTTTTTCAAGGGCTTACTGGCTATTTGTATATCTTCTTTGAAGAAACATCAATTCAAATCCTTTGACAGTCATCAAAATTTTGAGGTATATTATTCTGTACATAAATGTAGTATTTTAACATTTTGAGATAATTAAAGTACTTACATTTTGCTTTCTCTTCATCTCTGCCTCTTGTAAGAAGGACAAGTCCAACTATTAAGTTATTGAAGTGCAGTCCTTTGGATGTTCCACCAAAAGAACAATAAATCACCTAGGAGAAAATAAATGGTAAAGCCGACCTTAGACATTTCAGTTGTTGAGGAATTTGAGGCTGGTATCATCACCTTTAATAAATCTTATCTCCATCTCCAAACAAGGTCCTGGTAAAATTCAGCGCAATGATGTTAAATTTCTCCCTCTTCTTTCTCTTTTATACCTTGTCATCACACTCACTCAAGAATATACTGTATCCATCCTAAAGTATATTTATCACTGGCTGACACACTGAATTTTCTTTCTCTTGGGAGTCCTCATCCAAGTCCAAAGAGATAAGTTCTCTCCCTTCAATAGTTCCATAATGTGATAAGAATTTTGATCAGAGAACCTCCTTCAACTTCTGTTAAATGTCTACACATCATTTTGATTTCAAAAATCAACATTCTGTAAGCGGATGTTCAGAAATACAATGGCAATTATACTACAATATATAAATGTACCTAATTAACATGCTGCACACCTTAAATTTATACAATGCTGTACATTAAATATATTCAACTTTTAAGTTAAAAAAAAGACATTTTTATACTCTTAAAATTGAATATTATAATAGAAATAAAGAAGAAAAGCTATTCATAAGAAAGTGATAGTAACAGCAGTAACAAATTCATTCACTGAACAGTCCCGTGTTGAGAGCCTGGTGTGATACTGTCATGTAACAAACGTATTTTGGTCTTCTGCCACGTTCCGAAAAAAAAACAACACAAGAGCTTCTAAAATCTTTGGAATTCCCAGAGTGATACAGATGAAAGATGGAGGAGGAAATGGCAACCCACTCCAGTATTCTTGCCTGGAGAATCCCATGGACAAGGAGCCTGGCATGGGGTCACAAGAGCTGGACTCGACTTAGCACTAAACCACTACCACCACCACCACAGATGAAAGGAGCATCTTTTGTTATTGATAATAAGCCTCTTTAAACCACACCTGAATTTATGCTAATAAGGTGACCCTTGGCGGGTCCTTACAAAGCTTTAGAATGGGAGCTGGTAGTCAGAGGAACTAATGATGTGATTAGAGGGTTAGAACTTTCACCCCCACTTTCCAGAGTCAGGGAAGGAGCAAAGGGCTGAAAATGGAGCTAACCACCAACACGCCTGTGTAATGGAACTTCCAGAAGAAGCCGTAAACTCTGGGTATGTTGGTGAACATATCACGGTGCAAGAAGGGTGGAACACCAGGACATGGAAGGACTGTGCACCATCTCCTTCCAAACTGTCCCCGCCCCCACGCTATCCACCATCCCGTGCATCTCTTCCCATCTGGCTGTTTGTGAGCTGTATCCTTTCTAGTGAACTGGTAACAGTAAATAAAATGCCTTCCTGACTTCTGTGGGCCCTTTCTAGCAAATTACTGAATCCCAGGAGGGATACATGGGAACCCCTGACTTACAGCTGATTGGTGAGAAGCAGAAGAAGTTGGGGACCTGAAACTGGCATCTTCTGAAGTGGGGGGCAGACCTGGACATCTGCACTAACTCTGGGTAGTTAGTATCAGAAATGAATTGATTTATAGGACACCCAGCTGGTGTCCAGAGAGTTAGAGAACTGATTGATGTGGGGGGAAAAACTCCACACGTTTGGTGTTAGAAGTGCTGTGTGATTTAAAAAAGAAAAAAACCTGACCTAGTATCTGCCAAGAAGAATTTGTCATTAAAATACATGATTAAAGATAATTCAAGGAATAAAACTTAAAGAGTCAACACATGAAAATACATATTCATTACATGATATTTATAAATATATTTAACAACACTATGGCAGCTGATGCTAGAAACTGTGTGTCTCCAGGGCCACTGCTAGCAGACTCAGCAGAAACTGGCACAGGGAGAGGTTTCCAAGTCAGAACATACGAAACATAAAAAGAATGTAACACGCATACTTTGTAGAGTAACTATTTCGAGTTGGCCCCTGCATAACCAGGGGAAAAAGCGATAGTCCCTCATTCGTGTCCAACTCTTTTGTGACCCCCATGAACTGCAGCCCACCAGGCTCCTCTGTCCATGAGATTTCCCAGGCAAGAATACCGGAGTGGGTTTCCATTTCCTTCTCTAGGGAAGCCTCACACCCCAGGGATCAAACCTGGGTCTCCAGCATTGCTGGAGGCAAGTTCTTTACTGTCTGAGTCACCAGGGAAGCCCAAGAGGGAGGTATCCTCTATCTCTAAGGGAGGGTCAGGAAAACATCATAGCCACAGACCTTTAAAAGTCCCTTACCATTTGGCAAGAGGCAAAATCAGTGAGAAAGTCTCGCCCTCCAAGTTGCAGAGACGTAAGGACCACCTAAAACTGAGACAGCAATCGGACAACAGAGAATCCCCCACCCTGGTACCCCTCACCAACCTCCACCACTGTGTTAGCAAACACCAAGCAATCAATAACAGCAGTCTACCGCTGAAGAGAGGGAAGAGTGCGGAGAGATTTTCTCTGAGGTACAGTACCAAAGAGAAAATAAGATCAAAAGTTAAAGGTAGAGCAGACATTACAAATCTCCCCTGGCAAACGGGCCTCTAATCTAAAAGAGGAAACCTTAGTATGGAATTTGAAGCCTGTGGTGTGCACTGCGGGTAGTCGTAACAACACACTAAAAAACCAGCTCAGCTGAAGTCTAGACTGACGCAACTGCTTGTGTGGAAGACTCAGCCAGGCATAAATACTGTTTAGCTCAGTCTCTACTGTCCTATATAAAGCATCTATCTTCCCACCACAAATTATAAGTCACACAAGGAAGCAGAGAAAAACCCAAAACCTCACAGACTGACAAAGGAAAAACATAGAAATAGAGTTTTATAAAGCTCCAGAATGGCTCAACAGCAAACTCAACAGGCTCAAGTTAGAGATTATCCAAACGAAACACAGATGGGAAAATATGTGGGGATGGGAGGGGACAAAACAGAAAATCCAAAGGCTGTGAGAAAATACCAAATGATTTAACATGCATGCAACTGAAATCTGAGAAGTAAAAGAGAATAGAATAGAATAGCTGAAAAGATAAAGGCTGAAAAATTTCCAAAACTAAGAAAGACACAAAACCACATATATAAGTTGTTCAGAGAACAGGTAGGACAATCACACTTTTAACTCCCCAAAACCAGCTAGACAAATCGTATCCAAACTATTCAAAGCAAAAGGTAAAAAGAAAACCTTTAAGGCAACCAGAGGAAAAAAAATGCATTACACTGAGAAAAACATTTCTCATCAAAAACTACATAAACCAGACAACAGTGGAATGACAATTCTAAAGCAATTAAAAAAAAAAAAAAAACACCTGAGAATCCTATTCCCAATGAAAATACCTTTTAAAAAGAAAAAGTAGACTTTTTCAGGAAAAAACAGAGAAGCAAACGTATACTACATAAAAGGGTAAAAGAAAGTACTTCAGGTTGAAGGAAATAAGATATCAAACAAAATAACTATCAACACAAAGAAAAAAGTAGGAAATAGAATAAATGAAAGTAAACATGAAATTTCCTTATTTTTCACTGGTCTAAAAGATAATTGGCTGGCTAATGGAATAAAGAAAGTGAAAGTTGCTCAGTTGTGTCCGACTCTTTGCCACCCCATGGACTATAAAGTCTATGGCATTCTCCATGCCAGAATACTGGAGTGGGTAGCTGTTCCCCTCTCCAGGGCATGTTCCCAACCCAGGGATCGAACCCAGGTCTCCCTCATTGCAGGTGGATTCTTTACCATCTGGGCCACCAGGGAAGCCCAAGAACACTCGAGTGGGTAGCCTATCCCTTCTCCAGCAGATCTTCCCGACCCAGGAATCGAATCCAGGTCTCCTGCATCGCAGGCGGATTCTTTATCAGCTGAGCTACTAGGGAAGGAATAACAGTAAAATTCTAATGTGTTTATAGCATATGTAAAACACACAACAATAGAACACGGGACAGAGGAATTGGAAGTTTACTAGTGTATTCTAAAATGTTATACCATGTTGTAGCTCAGTCTTCACATTGCCAGTGAGAAATTAATCACAGCACATAAGTGTTTAATCCAACATCAACTCCATTAATAAATTATTATAAAACAATTGCTAATACATTTAAATGGTTATTATATGGCATATACCTATTATTGTGTTAGTTGCTCAGTCATGTCTGACTCTCTGCGACCCCATGAACTGTAGCCCGCGAGGCTCCCCTGTCCATGGGATTCTCCAGGCAATAATACTGGAGTGGGTTGCCATTCCTTTCTCCGAGGGATCTTCCTGACGCAGGGATTGAACCCAGTCTCCCCCACTGTAAGCAGATTCTTTACCACCTGAGCCACCAGGGAAGTCTGGTATTAATCCAAGTGCTTTGCTTCACCAGTATTAAACCTCAAGATGATTCCATGGGGGAGATATTACTGGTGTCCCTATTTTATGGCTGAGAAAAACTAGAGCCCAAGGAGACTGAAATAACCTTTCCCAAGTCATACATCAATGAAGCAGCAGGATCAAGATTGAAACCGAGGTTCCTAACACTGAACTCTTAACCCCTTCACTGTTCCACAGTACAATTATACACATTCTTTAGCATATAAAATGAAAAACATCACCAGCAGGATGTATACCATTTTGGTCAAATATACTGAAGATTAAACAAAAGAAATTTCAAAGTATTCACAAACCCAATCTACAGACACTATGTTTTTGGCATCCCTTTCTTTCCACTTTAACTTGATAATGTGGTCACTTCACTGGCTTTTATACAGAGAACAAAGTCGTAAATGTAAACTTAACCAAGAAAGTCTGAGTAAGATATGATTTTTCAGTTTTCCAAGGATCTGTAAATTGTAGATTTTGTTTTGAATACATCTGGTTGGAATGCTGGAATGAATATAGTGGTCCCTCATGCCCAAAATATAAGAACAGCAATAACTTTCTAAAACCACAAAGTTCAAAAGTTCATTTAACAGATGATGAAAGCAGGCCCAAGAAAATTACCACATCCCCTGAATTCTAAGATGAATGTATTTTCCACCTTTTATTAATGTTCCAGAAATCATTATGCATCTAACATTAAATGTGTAGTATCTTTCTTTCACTCTGCAGAAGTCATTTTTATATCAACAGTCACCTTATAACTGACAATACTTTAACAGTAATGAAATATTAAGTGCCATGTTCATTACACTGTTCTAAGGATCCACTGACAGAGGCTGTACAGGATAAGCAAGGGTATTTTGATGCTACTTTTTAAAAGGCACGTAAGTGTTAACTTATTACTATAATCTGTTATAAGAACTTTATTTTAAAATCCCTCTAATAATTTTCTGTAGCTATTAAAAATGAAGAATAAAAAACATATTTTCTTAAACATTTGGTAGCCGTTAACATCTGGATTGAGACTTTGGCATACTGTTACACTAATGTGTAAAATTGATGCTTATGGTAATGATCTCACTAGCCTCTTTTCAGACAATGATATCATCCAGTAAATAATATGATTAGTTGAGAAGACTGGGGAATTAGTCTGCATTTTAAAAGAGAAAGATTTATACTATAATATACAAAGAACTTAACCCTCTCCATATAGTTAGAAGGTTAAAAAGGCAGATGTACGTAGGTGTCCAATGTAAAGGAAAGACTGTGTCACGTTTCAACTGATGTTCTATGATCCTCATCCTTCTTTTAGCATTTTTTTGGACATAAAGTACAAGGATAAGCCACTGTTCCTAGGGGAAAGCAGTAAGTGATGCGTACTGTTTCATAGCATTGCTTTTGGGGTCAGGAATTCCTGAGTTGAAGCCAGGCTTTACCAATTTACCAGCTACGTGATCTTGGGCAAATCACTTGACTACCTGAGCCTTAGTTCCAGTCCTACGAGGCTATGTGTCACATGTCTTCTCACTCTAGAACCCAGGTGGGAGAGCAGCCCCTGTGTGAGAAAGGCTACTCTTAGGGCAGAAGGCAGACTGCAGCCTGACTCCATTCTGTTTATCAGTAAGAATTAATTCAGCATGATGAGCTCATGGCTTTGCCCTTGGATACAACTTTTCCTGAGTAAACGCTATCACATTTTTTAAACGATTTTGATTCACAGTCAAAAGAACCAAATTAATATCTTCAAATTTTCATTCATTTTATATAATTTTCAAGAGAATCAAAGTTTTCCATTTAAATTTTTATAGATATTTGATTGTCAGCTGGTTTTTGTTCATATCAAAAGTTTCTGAACTAACAAATCTAGTCTTCTTACATCAAATTTAGCTGGTCTAAATTTGTTAATGAAAAATTGATTTTTCTAGAAATGTCTAAACAACAACAAACTCTTAACTGTATGCTTGAATAAAAACAAAAACAACCTGCAGTGCTCACTGCAGCAGCACATATACTAAAACTGGAATGATATAGAGGAGATTAGAATGGCCCCTCTGCAAGGATGACATGCAAATTCACGATGGGTTTCATACTATGGTATCACTTATAAGTGGAATTTAAAATATGACACAAGAAATTCCCTGACAGCCCAGTGATTAGGACTCTGTGCTTTCAGTGCTGAGGACCCAGGTTCAGTCCTTGGATGAGGAACTAAGATCCCACAAGCTACACAGTGTGGCCAAAGAACAGATTTAAAAAAATAAAAAATACGACATAAATGGACTTACTTATGAAACAAACAGACTCACAGAAACAGGAAACAGACTCATGGTTGTCACTGGTGGGAAGGGAGAAGGGATGGATTGGCAGTTTTGAATTAGCAGATACAAACTATTACACATAGAACGGATAAACAACAAAGTCTTACTGTACAGCACAGAGAACTATACTCAATGTCCTATAAAAGAATATAAAATAGTGTGTGTGTATAGAATCACTGTGCTATATACCAAAAACTAACACAACACTGTAAATCAACTTTATTTCCATTACAAAAATTTTTTTTAAATAAGTAAATAAAATTTTAAAACTTGTTATAATTTATTCTTAATTTGATATGAAAATATTGTCTTTCTCCACAATATATTTTAAAAATATAACATATAATATCATCATCAAACTAAAAAAATTCCTCTCTTCCCAAATTCCTATGTTGAAACCTAGTAATGGGACTTTCAGGAGGTGATGAGGGCGAAGCCCTATAAATGGGACAGGGGGTCTTTTTTTGAAAATTTATTTATTTTTGGTTGCCCTGGGTCTTCATTGATGAGCAGGCTTTCTCTTGTTTCAGCGAACAGAGGCTACTCTCCAGTTGCAGTGCACGGGCTTCTCGCTGTGGTGACCTCTCCTGCTGCAGAGCATGGGCTCTGGCATGCACGAGCTTTGGTAGTTGCAGTGTGTGGGCTCAGTAGCTGCGGTACTCAGGGGGATCAGTACTCTCATAAATGAGAGACCCAGGCAAGCTCCTTTACCTCTCTAGCCACAGGAGGACACAGCAAAAAGATGGCCATCTATGACCAGGAAGTGGGCCCTCACCAGATACGGAATCTGCAGGCAACTTAATCCTGAAATTCTCAGCCTCCAGAACTATGGGAAATAAAATTCTGTTTATAAGCTACCCAGAACATGGTATCATTATAGCAGCCTAAAAATGGACTGAGAACAAATACTAACAAAAATTCCTTAGTATCATCAAATATCTAGTTAGTAGTCAAATTTCTCCAACTATCTTTTTTTTCAACTTAAGATCTAAAATATATAACTGATTCCTACCTAGTCTCTTAACTCTCTGGATCTGTAGGTTTTCTCTCTCTCCCCCTCTTTTTCAACACAATTTATTCGCTGACGAAACAAAGACATTTGTCCTAGGGAGTTTCCGAAGGTCTACATTTTGATGACTGTATTGTCTGTCCTCTGTATTTCCTGTAAATAGGTAGTTAGACCCAGAAAACTGATCATGTTAAAATTATATTTTTTGGCAAGAACCATCTCCCAGTTGGTGCTATTGTATTTTCATCAGGAGGCACATAATGACTGCCTATCTCTCTTTTTGGTTACCCTGAGATGTACTTCTTTTCCTTCATTAACCAGTTTTTAAAATATGAGTTGGTTTCCCAGCATCTTTCAGAGGTATCTGTGCAGAAAAAGAAAATATAGACTACCTGAGACTGTTTTCCTTAAATCCGCTTTCAAGTTTGGCCCTTGACTGGTATCTGTGAACTTGGATTTGGGGGAGACTTCCTGAATCTAACTGTTCCCTAAATGTTAAATGTGGTTAACTGCTTAAACTGTTTATGAAAACAACGTGGTTCATGTTCAACATCTGCTTTCTTTTGGAAGTTTGGAATTTTGGCCTGTGATAAGTAGAAGGTGTCCAGGTGACCAGCTCCAATAAAAGCCCTAAGCAATGTGTGTCTCTCTAAAGAGCGTCCCTGGTGATAACATTTCACACCTGTTGTCACAACTTACTGCTAGAGAAACTAAGTATATCCCCTTCTGAAGAGGAATGGAAGAAGCTTACACCTGGTCTCCTCCAGACTTTGCCCCATATTCCTTTTCTCTTTGCTAATTTTGCTTTGTATCCTTTTGTGATAATTAATCAGAATAGTTGGGTATGACTATGCTCAGTCCTAGGAGCCCTTCCTCTGAATCATGAATCTGGGAGTGGTCTTAGAAACCTATATCCAAAAGGTGTACATTTTTTTTCTCTTGCACTTTTAATTTTGTTGGGGTATAGCTGATTAACAATGTTGTGACAATTTCAGATGAACAGCAAAGGAACTCAGCCACACATATACACATCCTCCATTCTCCCTTAATCCCCTTAAAAGGGGTAATTTAAAAAATATATTTGATATGTTTCAGTCTCCTTACACTCATACTTAGTTTAGCCATGATCAATTTCCCTGTCCCTTTGTAGAGGCAGACCATTCTTCAAACTGGCTCCTGAATCCAGTTTTTATGACTCTTAAGTACTGTCTGACACTTTCCTTCCTTTCTAGTACAACAAGATATTCTAAGCTCACTTTATAAATTTCCTGACCCAAACCTAGAATCAGACATTTCCCCAAGCAGCCTGGTTCTTTTAAGTGGGAAGTTCTATTTAGAGATCACCATCAGGATACTAAGGGTGCTTGCTGCTTGGGTATTACTGACTGTTTCTCAAACTTTTCAGTGGACAGATCTAGGAAAGTAAAACCCAAAAGAATGTATACTAATACTCCCACATATATACAATCTTTTCCATTTCATCTCCAACTAAGTTAATCATTGCATTTGATACAGATTAAATGTTTCAATATTAACAATGTTTCAATGTTCCTTTCTAGAGGACATTACTGAACTAAGGTAACAGAGAACTAGGATAACAAGAAGATAATTCTAAATGATAACTTCCAAAGGGAATCTAGGGATTTCCCTGGTGGTCCAGTGGCTAAGCGGAGAAGGCAATGGCACCCCACTCCAGGACTCTTGCCTGGAAAATCCCATGGGCGGAGGAGCCTGGCAGGCTGCAGTCCATGGGGTCGCGAAAAGTCGATGACTGAGCGACTTCACTTTCACTTTTCACTTTCATGCATTGGAGAAGGCAATGGCAACCCACTCCAGTGTTCTTGCCTGGAGAATCCCAGGGACAGGGGAGCCTGGTGGGCTACCGTCTATGGGGTCGCACAGAGTTGGACACGACTGAAGTGACTTAGCAGCAACAGCAGCCAGTGGCTAAGACTCGGTGCTCCCAATGCAGGCAGCCCAAGTTTGATCCCTGGTTGGGGAATTAGATCCCATATGCCACAACTAAAGGTTCGCATGCCACAAATAAAGATCCCGCATGCTGCAACTAAAAGAACACAAATGCTGCAATGAAGATGGAAGAGCCTGTGTGCCGCACCTAAAATCTGGCATAGCCAAATAAATGAAAATTTTCTTTATTATGCTCTGAGTACATAAAGCATGAGAATACTGGACCTAGATATCTGTAAAAGAGACTTCTGATGCTCTCACAAACGTAGTTCCCCTTTCCTTGGGCACATAAGGCATGGAAACATTTCCCCCATGCTTCTTGCATATGAACAGGGCTGTATAACAACTTCTGGCTAAAAGGTTATATAGAGAAATGACAGTCACCACTTTGGGGCCAAGTACCTAATTGCATGAGTAACTAAGCATGCCCTCCATTACTCCAGTACTGATTTACAGAGCTCTTTCTGATATGTTAAGTGCCAAAGATTTGACACTGCCAAGCAAAACCACTAATTCAAAAAGATACATGTATCCTAATGTTCATAGCATTATTTACAATAGCCAAGATATGAAAGCAACCTAAGCATTCATTAACAGATGAATGGATAAAGATGTGGGGTGTGTGTATATACCTACACAATGGAATGCTACTCAGCCATAAAAAGAATGAAATCTTGCAATCTGCTACAACATGGATGGACATGAATGAGTGACTAACCATGAACGCATGCCAGGAAGATCTCACATGCCACGGGGCAACTAAACCCTGCACCACAACTACTGAGACTGTGCTCTGGAGTAGCTCATAGCCACTGCTAATGAGCCCATGTGTCAAAATTACTGAGGCCTGTGCTCTGCAACAAGAGAAGCCGTGGCAATGAGAAAACCAAGCACCGCAACAAAGAGTAGCATCTGCTCTCGGGCAACCAGAGAACAGCCTCCACAGCAACGAAGACCCCAAGCAGCTATGAATAAATAAATAAAAATTTTAAAAAACACAGTTGCACATTCAAAAAACAGAATGCTTCAGTCTGCTTTATTTCTTTATGCTTCTGCTAGATCTTAAAGATTGCAATAAATCTTTTAGTGCTTCATCACAGACAACAAATATTTTTTTAATTATTGAGTGCACTTAAGAAAACAGACATTTCACCCCACTATCCAGGTTTGTTGGCAGCTACAGTCCCATTGTGCCAAGCTTTCCATTAAAATGCTACAACTATAAGAAATTAGGAGTAGATTCATGGGACATACTAATAATTAAAATACATAAAATCCTAGACAGTTCTGAAGCTCCTCAAGTCCATTCCCTTCTTCTGAATGTGAGCTCATTTCAGTGTTGAAACCAGACATAGCTGTAGTCTAAGATCTCTATCTTCTTGTATGCTCAGTCATGTCAGACTCCTTTGAACCGTATGGACTGCAGCCCATCAGGCTCTTCTATCCATAGGATTTTCCAGGCAAGAATGCTGGAGTCGCTCAAACCCACATCTCCTGCATCTCCTACATTGCAGGTGGATTCTTTACCACCTGAGCCGTCAGGGAAGCCTTGTATTACTTATAACCCATTATTTCAGGAAACTTAAGTGATTCTCTGGATGCTTAGGATCAAAAGATCTAATGACATATATCCTTCTGTTTATATTATCTTAAAGGAAAGCCGAAATTACACAAAGTATAGTCATTTGGGAGTTTTAAAAGACTGGCAATTTTTCACCTTGTATGTTTTGCTTATTATCTGTTTCTCCTGAGAAAACTGTAAGTTATATAAGGGCCAGGGATTCTATGTGACTATTTATTGCTATTCAGCACTCACTATTCCTCTTTATATAAATGATATCAGAAAAACACATTTTCAAAGATAATTATAATAGACAAATCATTTGTTTTCTCCTTAAGTAGGTCCTTTTAGATCAAATTTATACAGATACCACTTGTTTTTATGTCAAATGATTTTGAATCTTATACAGAAATCTTAGCAAAATCAAATTTAGACTTGAACTAATTTTATGCTTCAGATTATCCTGCAATGATGAGATGAATGTAATTTGGAAAATAAACAGTCTATAGCACTGGCAAAAGGTCAACTTGACATATTCTTTGTTTTACCATAAGAAGCAACTATTTTCAAGTGAATGAAACAATCTTCTAATAATAATTTAACGTATCAATTCTTATATTTTTTCTACACCTATTTTGAAAAAGGATTCAATTCAAATCTCTATAAAAGTGAATTTTTATGAGAATTCCCTTAAGGTCCAGTGGTTAGGACTCCAAGATTCCACTGGAGGGGGCCCGGGTTTGATCTGTGGTAGGGAACTAAGATCTAGCAAGCAGCACTGTGTGACCAAAAAAAATTGCTTCACTTTAAAAAAAATAAATGTAGAGGAATTCCCTGGTGGTCCAGCGATTAAGAATCGGCCTGTTTATGCAGAGTGCAGAGGACATGTGTTAAATCCCTGGTCCAGGAAGATCCCACATGCTGCAAGGTAACTGAGCCCGTGCACCAGAACTACTGAGTCTGCGTGCCTAGAGCCTGTGCTCCTCAACAAGAGAAGCCACCGTATGTGAAGCCCTCATACCCCAGGGAAGAGCAGCCCCCACTCACTGCAACTAGACAAAGACTGCACGCATAGTGACGACTCAGTGCAGCCAAAAATAAAAACAGAAGAAAAAATGCTGAAAATTAAAAAAATATATATATCAGTCAGTTCAGTTGCTCAGTTGTGTCCAATTCTTTGTGACCCCATGGACTGCAACATCCCAGGCTTCCCTGTCCATCACCAACTCGCTGGAGCTTGCTCAAACTCATGTCCATTGAGTCGGTGATGCCATCCAACCATCTCATCCTCTGTCATCCCCTCCAGAGGACATACAATGAAGACTGAGTGCAGCCAAAAAGAAAAATAAAAATAGAAGAAAAAAAACTGAAAAGTAAAATTTTTTAAAATACACCTTTCCCTTTAAGAGATCACATAAGAAGTAGACCAATTTCTTCATATGCCTAGCTATAAAGCTAGCCTAGAAGTTACAAAAAGTTAATTACAGTCCATGTTATGACAAAGATCATGTTCCAGAAAACTAAAATGGTACAGTGATTAAATTAACTAATAATAATTAAGATGAACATGCTGACTTTATTTAGGAAAGTTTTTGACAAGGTCTCATATCAATAACAACACATTTTAGATAACAAATTGTGGACTGGATAATTAGAGTTGGGCTGTGTTAGTCACTCAGTCGTGTCCGACTCTTTGTGACCCCACAGACCGTAGCCTGCCAGGCTCCTCTGTCCATGGGATTCTCCAGGCAAGAACACTGGAGTGGATTGCCATTCCCTTCTCCAGAGGAACTTCCCAACCCAGGGACTGAACCCTGGTCTCCTGCCTCACAGGCAGATTCTTTACCATCTGAGCTACAGAGAAGTCCCTATAGGGTCATGCAAATCTCACTGAAACTCAAATACAAAAGAGTGTTGATTAAAAATTCTACATCTTTTTTGGAAAAAATAGGTCTAAAGAAGTGCCAATCTGCCAACTATTAAACACTTTTTGTTGGAGATGACTCTTGAGAGTCCCTTGAACTGCAAGGTGACCAAACCAGTCAATCTTAAAGGAAATCAAGCCTGAATATTCACTGGAAGGACTGATGATGAAGCTGAAGCTGCAATATTGTGGCCACCTGATGTGATGAGCTGACTCACTGGAAAAGACCCTGATGCTGGAAAAGCCTGAAGGCAAAAGGAGAAGGGGGCAGCAGAGGATGAGATGGTTAGATAGCAATAGTGACTCAATGGACATGAATTTGAGCAAACTCTGGGAGATGGTGAAGGACAGGGGAGCCTGGTGAGCTGTAGTCCTTGGGGTCGCAAAGAGTTGGACATGACTTAGCTACTGAACAACAACAAATAAGTGATTTGGAGTATGACATAGAAGGCATGTATATTAATTTTGTAAAAGACAAAGCTGGGAGGAATGACTAATAAAACAGGCAACAGAATATAGAATTAACTTCATCTTAAGCAGGAAACAAGGCTAAATGCAGCACGATTACGTGTTATGTAATCAGAATTTTTTTTTTAAGTCAGAATTATATGTGAGGATACAAGAACAAGATCAAGCATGGAAATTTTAGCCAACAAAGCTATGACCTTTTTGCTTAAGCTAATACAATGTTATGCTGCTGCTGCTACTGTTAAGTCTCTTCAGTCGTGTCCGACTCTGTGCGACCCCATAGACGGCAGCCCACCAGGCTCCTCTGTCCCTGGGATTCTCCAGGCAAGAACACTGGAGTGGGTTGCCATTGCCTTCTCCAATGCATGAAAGTGAAAAGTGAAAGTGAAGTCGCTCAGTTGTGCCCGACTCTTAGCGACCCCATGGACTGCAGCCCACCAGGCTTCTCTGTCCATGGGATCCTCCAGGCAAGAGTACTGTAGTGGGGTGCCACTGAGAATTAAATATTCTCCTACTGTTCACTAATCTAATTCCATCTAGAGAAGAGCATGGGATTAACCAGTATGCATATCAACTATGGTTAAGGAGCAGTAGGGGAAAAGGACTTGTTCAGGTTCCCATTTTGCAATTCAAATAGTTGAATTCCATCTCTGAGTAGCAGCAGATTTCCAATGGGGGTTCTAGTGGTGACAGCAAAAACTACGGACTCATAACATGCCAAAATCCCCAGTGACTTCTACCTCCGTCCCTATCTCTAGAACCAGAAAATGAGGCTGGGACTAGGTCAGGTGAATATACAGATCTGTTTCAAGGCCCCCAAATTTAAAGGGGGTAGATGAAAATCAAAAATTTCACTCAATTCATGATATTTTACATTTTCAAGGTGATGTGTCACATCAGTTTATAACATCTAACACTTAGCAAGACACAAAAACTTTAGCAACATAAGAGAAATGTTAAACAGAGAAGGATGTTTGAGATAAAACTGACCACTACTAAGTTATCGCACTTCCCTGGTGGTCTAGTGGTTGACATCTGCCTGCCAATGCAGGGGACATGTGGTCAATCCCTGGTCCAAGAAGATCACACATGCCATGGGGCAACTAAGCCTGTGTACCACAACTACTGAGCCTGGGTGCCTACAGCCCAGGCTCCACAACAAGACAAGTCACCAAAATGAGAAGCCCGAGATGGCATCTAGAGAGTAGCCCCTGCTCACTGCAACTAGAGAAAGCTAGTGCATTGCAACGAAGACCCAGCACAGCCAAAAACTAATTAAAAAATAAATAAGTTATCAGTTACAATGGAATATTATTCAGCCATTAAAAGAAATGACATTCTAACACATACTACAATGTGGATGAGTGCTGAAAACATTACACAAAGGAAATAAGCCACACACAAAAAGCCATGTGTATCATTTCACATATAAGCAGCCCTTAGAATAACTGAAGCAATTAGTTATTAAGTTATTTAACTATTAAGAAACAAGGAAATCATTCCCCACTCTCAAACTACACCTTATGGAAAGAACTGCTTAGAATTCAGAATGCATTTTGCTTTACAACCAATGATCATATTTCCCTGGTTAACCCCATGAATTCTACATAAATTATAATGTGGTTAAAATAGTAAGTAACAATAATTTAAAGAACACTTTAAAAGTATATGACTGTGAATGTATTCATTTCATCTGTATTATGAACTAAATAAGCTTAGGGGCTAAGTATAAGAATGCAGTCATTATTTACAAATATCGTACACTATGTGGTGAAAAGGAAATAAAAAGACAATATGAATGTCTCAGTCCATTTCTCTATCCTGGCCCTATGCAGTCCCCACTGCTCAGATTTTTTCTTTAGTTTTTATTTATTTTTGGCTGCACTGGTTCTTTGCTGCTGTCGTGGGCTTTCTCTAGTTGCTGGGAGTGGAGGGCTACTCTGTAGTTGTAGTACATGGGCTTCTCATTGCAGTGGCTTCTCTTGTTGCAGAGCACCGGCTCCAGGCTGTGCAGGCTTCAGTGGCTGCAGCCCACGGGCTCAGTAGCTGTGGTGCACAGGCTTAGTTGCCCCACAGCATTAGGGGTCTTCCTGGACCAGGGATTGAACCAGTGTCCTTTGCATTGCAAGGTGAATTTTTAACCAATGGACCACCAAGGAAGTCCCATTGCTGAGATTATTAATTAGACAAAAGAAAGCTAAAGAAAAAGTGAGCAGTTGGAGTAGCCACAGAGGAAATAATCAAGTCCCTCCATGCCAAAAATGTCCTTGATAATACATCTGTCTAAAATCACATTTCCAAGTTCGAAGGACTTGGAGCAGCTGCACACTCTGACCTCAGCATGGTTTCGGTGACCAGAGCCGTGTTTGGAGACCTGCCCCTGGGAGCAGGGACAGTGGAGCAGTTCCAGCTGCAGTCAGACCAGCTGAGAGTGGACATCATCTCCTGGGGCTGCACCATCACAGCCCTGGAGGTCAAAGACAGGCAGGGCAGAGCCTCAGATGTGGTGCTCGGCTTTGGCGAGTTGGAACTGTACCTCCAAAAGCAGCCCTACTTTGGAGCTGTGGTTGGCAGGGTGGCCAACCGAATTGCCAAAGGAACGTTCACATTGGATGGGAAGGAGTATAAACTGGCCGTTAACAATGGGCCCAACAGCCTGCATGGAGGAGTCAAAGGGTTTGACAAGGTCCTCTGGACCCCTCGGGTGCTGTCAATTGGTGTCTAGTTCTCACGGATCAGTCCAGACGGTGAGGAAGGCTACCCTGGAGAGTTAAAAGTCTGGGTGACGTACACGCTGGATGGTGGTGAGCTTGTGGTCAACTATCGAGCACAGGCCAGTCAGACCACCCCGGTCAATCTGACCAATCATTCTTACTTCAACCTGGCAGGCCAGGGTTCCCCAAATATATATGACCATGAAGTCACTATAGAAGCTGATGCTTTTTTGCCTGTGGATGAAATCCTGATTCCTACAGGAGAAATTGCTTCAGTTCAAGTAACGGCATTTGACCTGAGGAAGCCAATAGAGCTTGGAAAACACCTGCAGGAGTTCCACATGAATGGCTTTGACCACAATTTCTGTCTGAAGGGATCTAAAGAAAAGCGATTCTGTGCACGGGTCCATCATGCTGGAAGCGGGCACGTACTGGAAGTATACACCACCCAACCTGGGGTCCAGTTTTACACGGGCAACTTCCTGGATGGCATGCTGAAGGGCAAGAGTGGAGCAGTCTACCCCAAGCACTCCGGATTCTGCCTTGAGACTCAGAGCTGGCCTGATGCAGTCAATCAGCCCCACTTTCCTCCTGTGTTGCTGAAGCCTGGTGAGGAGTATGACCATACCACTTGGTTCAAGTTTTCTGTGGCTCAAGAAAATGTAAAGATATGTCCTGCTCCAAGGCCAGGCTGGGAGCCCCTTTAGCAGCCTGACTCTCCTATGAAGAGATGAGCTGAAGATTTAGAGGCTTTCAAAGTGATCCTGTGATTTAAAATCATACAAATGGTAGCAGTCAGGGTAGTCAAGTCTGAATATTGATTTCCTTCCCCAAGACTGGCTCCAGGCCAGGTCTAATGACCAGCTCTCCTCTCTGTGAAGTGAAGGGGACCCAACCACCAATGTCACCTATCATTCAGCCTTGATCCTAGCCCAGAAGTGGCACCTGGGCTCCATGCACTGGCTCCATCTGTCCATTCTGCCTCTTTCTTTTCTACTTTCCACCCTTTCTTTCTTTGATCCTACTCAATCCTTTTTTTCCCCCTCCTTCTCTAGCTCACATCACCTTGCCCTATGCATCCTATGGCGTATTCAGGTCACTTAGCTCATTCAGCCTGCTGGCAGAGGGACCCTGTCTACCTCAATAAGGCAACAGATGATGGAGACGAGAGTCAGCTGAGGCTTAGAGGGGATAAATGACTCACCTAAAGACCCTGAACTAGGAAAAATTTTAACCAAGACTCTAAGTCGGGTTATTTGCATGAAAAATGTGCAAATTCAAGTCCCCTTCTTTGCCTCCACTCCAGTCTTCAGGAGCATCCCTAGCATCAACTGATGGGCACAGAGGAGTCTAATCCTGTTAGCCAGGCTTTCTTCCCAAATTCACTTTTATAAAAAGAAGCGTGAGTCTGTTTGAGCTTTATAGATGATGTGATTTAAGATGCAAGATCAAAATGTCCAGAAAGAATCTGTAAATTTGATTCTCTGCCTTCAGTTAACTGAGAAGGCCAGTTCAGCCAAGGCATAGGAAGGAAGTCACTGAAGACAGGAGCTGTGTTAGTGTGAGGAGAGGGCCTTAGCTGACAGAACTAAAAATTGCACTGGAGAGCACATGTTGTGTTATATAGATCAGCCTGGGCTTGCCACCTAATTGAATCATCAGTGATGGGTTTGGGTTGGTGGCTTTTAAAGAAATGTATCTTATACTATTATACACTAATAATCAGTTTAAATAAAATCAAAATCTGCACCTTCAAAAAAATAAATAAATAAAATAAAATCACATTTCCAGAACCTAGACTACCATTCCTCAGAAGACTGATCAATCAAGCAAGATACTAACATGTTTGGTCATCCTTTTTCCACGTCTTATTCTCATCCAGGAATCAGTTCAGGTCAAGAAGTAATGTGCATGAAACTACAATCTATTCGATTGGTGAAAAGTAATAGCAGTTTCGGACCCTGAATTTGAAATCATTATAACTAGGCTCAAACACGTCTTCATTAATCAACACAGGAACCATTACAGTCAACACATTTCTGTCAAGGAGAAGTAAGTTTCTTTATTCTGGTAGCATAAAAATCCTTGTTTTAGAATTTGACAAACTCTTGGAAAGCATTTTCTGCATACTGTTAGTCATGGAAGCATTTTTCCTGCAAAAAGTTGTTGAGACGCTTGAAGAAATAGTAATCGGTTGGTGAGATGTCAGGTAAATATGGAGGATGAGGCAAAACTTCATAGTCCAATTCATTCAGCTTTTGAAGCATTGAATGTGTAACATGCAGTCAGGCATTGTCGTGGAAAAGAATGCCAGCGGCAGACGTTGCAGTTTTTGGTGCATCTCATCAATTTGCTGAGCTTACTTCACAGATGTAATGGTTTCGCTGGGATTCAGAAAGCTGTAGTGGATCAGACAGCCAGCACACCACCAAACATGAGCCTTCTTTGAGAGCAAGTTTGACTTTGGGAAGTGCTCTGGAGCTTCTTCTCAGTCCAAGCGCTGAGTCAGTCATCACTGGTAGCTGCATAAAATCCACTTTTTAATTGCACATCACAATCCGATCATGAAATGGTTCCTTGTTGCATAGAATAAGAGAAGATGACACTTCAAAACAATTTTTTTTGATTTGTGGTCAGCTCATGAGGCACCCACTTATCAAGCTTTTTCACCTTTCCAATTCGCTTCAAATGCCAAATGATCTTAGAATGATCAACGTTGAGTTCTTGAGCAACTTCTCGTGTAAGTTGTAAGATCATCAGCTTATTGAAGTTATGCTCTCAGTTGGCTGTTGTCAATTTCTGATGGCCGGCCACTATACTTCTCATCTTCAAGGCTCTCATCTTCTTTGCAAAACTTCTTGAACCACCGCTGCACTGTACACTCATTAGCAGCTCCTGGGCCAAACACTTTGTTGATGTAAGGTGTCTCTGCTGCTTTACAACCCATTTTGAACTTGAATAACAAAATCGCTCGAATTTGCTTGTTGTCTAACATCATTTCCCTAGTCTCAAATAAGTGTAAAATAAACAGCAAGTAATAATTCATTAGCAAAAAACATAAAGCAAGAAATGTGCATTAAAGTAATGTATCATGAAGCCACATCTATTTAAGAATGTATTTCAATATCAATGGCAAAGTTAATGCGAAACCACAATTACTTTTGCACCAACCTAATATAAGTGTAACTGAATCACTTTACTGTATACTAGAAACTAATACAGCGATGTAAAGCAACTATACATTAATAAAATAAATTTTAAAAAAGAGAAGTAATTGAGCATACAACACTCTTTCTGCACATATGTACACTGGTTACTGGTAAAAATAAACCTGGAGGGAAGTCAACAGCCAAACTAAGAGAACCAGCAAGGCGCTGTCATATGCAACTGCTCCCTTGTAGCTACATTTAAGAATATGTGGGCTCTAAAATGCCATTTTTAAGAACTGAGATGTCTTTGTGCCAAGATAGTCTTACATTCCTATTTCCCTCAGTAGCCAAAAATATGCATTCAACAAATAAATAACATTCTGGGATATCTTATCATCAGGCAAACTTCAGAAACACCACACAAACCCAAACACACTTTCATTCCAGGCAACAAAGACAAAAATAAATAACTACATCTAACTACAAAGTTTACGCACAGCAAAGGAGATCAACAACAAAATGAAAAGGCAATGAAGCAATGGGAAACATATTTGCAAGTCATGTGTATGATAAGGGATTAATATCCAAAATATATAAAGAACTCAATAGCCTAAAGAAACAAAACAAAAAAGAAACCGGGTTTGGATAAGGACAGAGGAACTGAATATAAACATTTTTACAAAGACATACAAATGACCAACAGGGACATTAGGTACATCACTAGTCATTAGGAAAATACAAATCAAATCACAAGAAAATATCACCTCACACCTGTTAGAATAGCTATCATTAAAAAGATGAGACACTGTTGTATGGTGTACATGAAAGTTATCAAGAGAGCAAATTAAAAGAGGTCTTATCATGAGTAAAAATATTTTTCTTTTTTATACCTATATAGGATGACAGATGTTTAAATTTACTGTGGCAACATTTCAAGAAATATGTAAGTCAAATCATTATGCTGTACACCTTAAACTTCAATGCTGTATGTCCATTTGTATCTTGATAAAACTGGGGAAAAAAAATAAAGTGGTGAGGCTGTGGAGAAAATGGAGCCCCAGGGCACTACTGGCAGGAATGTAAATTGGTGCAGTCATTATGGAAAACAGTATGGTGGTTCCTCAAAACATTAAAAATAGGATTACCATATAATCCAGCAATCCCTTTTCTGGGAATATATCCAAGGAAACAAAAACAGGATGTCAAAGACATGTATGTACTCCCACTTTCAACGCAGCAAATATTTTTCACAATAGCCAAGATACGGAAACAACTTAAGTATCCATCAATGGATAAATGAATAAAGATGTGGTATCCCCTTGAGAAAATGGCAACCCACTCCAGTATGATTATCTAAAAAATCCCATGGACAGAAGAGCCTGGCAGACTACAGTCCACGGGGTCACAGAGTCAGATGGAACTGAGCACACATACATTTACAATGGAGTATTATTCAGCCACAAGAAAGAAGAAAATCCTGCCATTTGCAGCAACATGGATAAAGCTTGAGGGCACTATTCTACAAGTAATAAACCAGAAAGGGAAAGAAAAATTCTGGTGTCACTGACATGTGGAATCTTTCAAGGGAAAAAAAAAGGTCAAGCTCTTAGAAACTGAATGGAAAAGTAGTTACCAAGGCTTGGGGGGAAACAAGGTCAGGTAGGGAAAAAGGCACAAACTTCTCAGCTGTAAGATGAAGGAGGAGAACCTAATGTACAACATGAATATAGTTGATAATACTATTAATACATTTTATACTACGAATTCAAATTTGTTAAGAGAACTTAAATGTGCTTACCGAAACAAACAAAAAATCCCAAGAGTTAGATTCTGTAAATTCCAGGATAACAAATTGTTTTGGAAATTTAAAGAAACTGCTGTGATGGCAATTTTTTAAAAATAGAGTAAATACCCCAATTCATACTTTTAAGATATATCTTAACTCTTAAAAGGATACATCAAAAATTAGTAAGAGGGAATTCCCTGGCGGTTGGTCCAGTGGTTAGGACTCCATGCATCCACTGTCAGGGGACTCGGTTCACTGCCAGGGGCTGGGTCAAGTAGCTAAGATTCCACAAGCTGCACACTAAGGCCAAGGAAAAAAATCCTGGTAAGAAATATTCTTCCTTCTGGGAAGGGAAATGAGGTGCCTTAGGGGACTGGGTGGAAAGGAGATTTTTTTCACCGTCTGTTCTTTTATAAATTTTGAACCATGAGAACGTATCATTTGTTTAAAAGTACAGAAAGGGAAGAAGAAAAAAAAGATATATTTTCTAATTGTCCCCACTGGCCATATCATACTGACAGGGATATAAATCACGTGAAAAATGAACCCATGGTCACCAGAGAAGACGGTCTTTCAATAGAATACAGTGTCGTGCATCTTATGAGGGTAAAAGAATTAACGTGACAAATAAATGTACGTTCTTGCAACTGCAGGTAAGTTTTGAGTGAAACATAATTGTTACCAACTCTGGAACGAAAAAGATCTGAGGTCAAATCCTAGCTCTTCTAATTAGGAGTTGTATGGTCAAATAAATTATGTAACTTCAATTTGCTAGTCTAGATAATGTGACTACCTCCCTCCATGGTGCTATTAATAATAACACCAGTCACATGGTATGGTGGAAATTAAATGAGATAATTTACATAAAATAGTTATCCTAAGCCAGGTACATAGTAAACAACTCCATAAGTTTTAGTTATTATCACCATCCATGGGAGGCAACACAGAACAGAAGCTAAGAAGGATCTGGATACCTGGACCTGAGTCCTGGTCTCCTCATTAGGGTTAATACTGGGGCAAGTAACCTAGCATCCTTAAGACTCGGTATCTTTTCCTCATTCATAAAATGGTAGTAACATCAGTACTTGCATCATGAAAAACGCAATATATACAAATGTGTAAGTTAAATGAAAAGATGAAAAAATTGTGAATTTAATAGGCAAACACAATTTTTACCAAGTATTCAAAGTTAATATCCCCATTAACAGCATTATGTGGTTGTTCAAAGTATAATACTAAAAGATATATTTACAAAGCAGCATATAATATTAATAAACAACCACCAAAGTCTCTCACAGTCATACAGTATCTCTGAGGAAATGTCTGGTTTCAAATAAACAAATTACTTTTATTTGTACCTCCTGTAATGTTTGCAAACCACATTATCATATATAAATCTGATATTGCCAGTTTGGGGTTCAACTGAAATTATCCATAGAAGGATAAAATGAACCACCTTGGTTATAGAGAAAAGGCTAATGGTAAGCCCAGGTCATATCTCTTTGGGATTCAAGGACATGAAATAAATGCCCTATTATCTTTCAAATAAACAGGCTGGTGAGGGCTTAATGTGGTTCCCAGGGGGCCTGAAAAAAATATTCCTGATCCTAGTAAGGGGAAAAAAGAGACAATGAAAATCAGTAACGGGGACTATTTTTCAGTCCAAAAACATTCAATACAGCGCTTTCAAAATACCAGTACAATTAAGCTGCCAGCCCTTTTTCAGGGCTCTCTTGGACAAACAAAAGGATCCCCAAACATACTTGAATGAGGGACTTCAACTCTTAGGAACTAAAGGGTATCATGAGACGTGCCCAAGATCAATCAGAACCAGAAACCAAAGGAACTTTGCTGGAAGATTGATAAATGGACTGCGGTAAATCATACTGCATGCGGTTCCATGCTGCGACTTCTACCAGCAGAAAACCCACAAGTTATCCAGCTATCAAGCTCGATGACTTTACCAACTATCTAGAATCTTGATTGTGGTGGTAGATACACACACCCACAGTTATAAAACTATACAGAATTAAACACACACACACACAAACGGAAAGCGAAATGAGATCAGTGGATAATACCAGTGACAATACCTGGTTGTGGTTTTTTTGCATCTGGAAAATGTTATCTTCATGAAAAACTGGCAAAATATATTTTTGTTGTTGTTATTAAGTGCTCTTTTTTTTGTTCTTGGTACTCTTTTCTTTGTTATTAAGTGCATGTGAA
Source organism: Oryx dammah (assembly GCF_014754425.2). Lineage (NCBI taxonomy): Eukaryota > Metazoa > Chordata > Mammalia > Artiodactyla > Bovidae > Oryx > Oryx dammah. The sequence goes on from NW_024070192.1 coordinate 49,448,800, forward strand.
TCTGTATTTATCTTACTAAAAATTTCAGATCTTAATATTTGAATAAATGTACCACAGGAAGAATTTTTAGGAAAAATTTTCTATTAAATGTATTCTACATAATATTTTCTACTATTAGCTATAATAGCTAGTTTTTCTCCTAAAGGGCAAGTGACCACAGAAAAAATTCCACATAGATCCACACATTTACAACATGAATGTATTTGAAAACAAAAAATAATATAACACTTTTCCAATTAAAAAGAAGAAGCAAACTGAGACTTCCCTCACTGTCCAGTGGTTCAAATTCTGTGCCCCCTACACAAGGGGCATGGGTTCAACCCCTGGTTAGGAACTAAGATCCCACATGCTGCACAGCACAGCCAAAAAGAAAGAAAGAAATTATTTATAAAGCCAAAAAAGTAATAAAATTATACCCCATGTAACAAATATCTATGGGCCAGGCATCAAATGGAGAGACAGTAAAGAAGGAACAACTTAACTGATCTTTCTTGGCACCAACATTTTGAATCAGAAACTGACAATATACTTCTTCTGTTCCATGTGCCTTTTGCTTCCTCAGTCTACATCTTCATCTCATTAAAAGTGTCTTGGAACTTATTCTCGTAGATTTTTTAAAAGTCCTTTGAAATGGAAAAAGATTTATTTGATCCAGTGCTGTATCATCCCGATTTACTTTTATTATTTTATTACTTTTTTTTGCATTTTTATTTTATTTTTTTTAGAGAATTTTTTTGGGGGAGGTGCTGTGCCAGGTCTTCCATTGTGGCATGCAGGCTCTGGTTGCAGCATTAGAACTCTTGGTTGCGGAATGTGGGATCTAGCCAGACCAGAGATCACACCCAGGTCCCCTGCATAGGGAGCATGGAGCCTTAGCCACTGGATCAGCAGGCAATTCCTATCAATCTTATTTCTTAAATGTAAAATTTACAGAAGGACAGCTCTTAGGACAGCTCTTCTGAGAACTACCTTCATAGTATCTCTCACTGAGACAAAAAATGAGCAAACTACAGTATTATACTGCTATTAGCTTGACCTAGTCCCTCCAGCTAAGAGCCAGGAATGCTCAGATCATAATCTTCCGAAACTTACGCCAGTCCATGCCCTCACCTACAACCTTTGGTAGCTTATACTGACCTAAACACCACACCATGTAACTATTAGGTATAGGTAAATACTATATAACTCTATGAGAAATGGGAAAATCAAGACCCAACTCAACAATTTATATGAGGATGTGATAAACACTGTGTAAACAGCCAATTTTATTTAATTAAATCACAAGGGCAACTAGAATACTTATTACAAAACCAAAGAGGACAGGTTATAAATACCTTCAATATCATCATTAGCACAATGCCACCTACACAATAAATTTTCAGAGAATAATCACTGTTGAAAATATCTAACTGAGAAACAACCAAGAATACATAATTATGTAAACCTATTTCCATTAGTCAAGGAAGATTTTTTCCAATTAAATAAATAAAAATATTTTCAGGTAAGGTAATAAACCTGGCATTTTAGAACATGCACATTTATTACCACAATTCCACAGACATGCCACATGTGGACTCCAGGAACTAGAGCCTGGAGATTTGGGGGTCCATGATTCAGTCTATCATACTCTCCAATTATAGAAGCTCCAGTCCCAAGAGGGTGAGACAAACTCTCATTATTGGCTTTTTCCTCTCTCTGTTGTCCTCTGGCATGGCTCTGATAGGACGACTAGAAATGGGAGCTCAGGGAAAGGAAAAATATGGATATTGAGAGGAGGAAGCAACTCAGTAAAGATGTTTTTGAACTCCTGGGTTTGTCTCCAAACTGCACATGAATGGATGTGGCCCTAACCAGCATGGATCTGACCCTAAACAGAATTATAAATTGAAAACAGATCAACACCCAGGTTCCAGACTGTCTACTGGGTGCGCTGCACATGCAGTACAGATCCAAACAGCACTGCAAAGGCTGCGAAACCTTCACTGACACAACCCAAAGAAGACCGGTTGGAACTTACAGCCTGAACCATCAATACCCACAGCATGATAAAAACAAATATACAGTTGTCCCTTGGTGTCCACAGAGGACTGGTTTCAAGCTCCTGGCAGATGCCAAAATCCATGGATGCTCAAGTCCCTTATATTTAACGGAGCAGTGGGACTTCCCTGGTGGTCCAGTGGTTAAGAGTCTATGGGTTCAATCTCTGCTCAGGGAACTAATATCCCACATGCCATGGAGCAACTAAGCCTAACTGCCACAACCACTGAGCTCATGCACCGTAACTAGAGAGTCTGTGCACCACAACTAAGAACTAAAGAACTAAATAACATTTGTTTATGTATCTAAAAAACTGTCCTTGGAGAAATGAATGTAGTTAGTATTATACTACAAATGGGAATACCAGACCACCTGACCTGCCTCTTGAGAAATCTGTATGCAGGCCAGGAAGTAACAGTTAGAACTGGACATGGAACAATAGACTGGTTCCAAATAGGAAAAGGAGTACGTCAAGGCTGTATATTGTCACCCTGCTTATTTAACTTATATGCAGAGTACATCATGAGAAACGCTGGGCTGGAAGAAACACAAGCTGGAATCAAGGTTGCCGGGAGAAATATCAATAACCTCAGATATGCAGATGACACCACCCTTATGGCAGAAAGTGAAGAGGAACTAAAAAGCCTCTTGATGAAAGTAAAAGAGGAGAGTGAAAAAGTTGGCTTAAAGCTCAACATTCAGAAAACGAAGATCATGGCATCTGGTCCCATCACTTCATGGGAAATAGATGGGGAAACAGTGGAAACAGTGTCAGACTTT